>NC_057808.1:382435124-382630997 GCF_018294505.1 Triticum aestivum | reverse complement strand
GAATCACGAGAGTAAGGAGATAGGTTGGGCAGGCTAGAACAGAAAGAAGATAGACGGAAATTCCCGCATTTGAGGATATTGAAATTTTGTTTCCACGAGTTTTATCGGAAAAAACATCATTCGGTTCCGTTCTCATTTCCGATTCTGCTTCCGTCCCAAGAATTTCTGTTTCCATTTCCATGTTTTCATTCCGTTTATACTTTAGTGAAATAAAATATGAATAACAGAAAATATCAAACTTCACGTCTGTGAAAAGGAAATGAGGTAGAAGTGCATGTCTGGTTCATCAGAGTTGTCAGGCACAGGAAGATCTTTTCACGTCTGGTTACTCCACCGGTAGTTTCTGAGCTCACATACATAGCCTGGTTGGCACTCTGAACCCCGATCAGGAACTAGATGCTGCGAAAGCAAAACGAGATTTCTTGATGCTGTAACTTCCTCGGTCAGTCAATCACAGGAGATAAGACTTGTCCCTCACACAAGCATCAGAACCTGGCTGGCTTTACCGCATCGTGTAACAAGGCTGCTGCTCCTGCAGCACAGCAGCAGCACTGCTAGCTGTGGACGAATGGGCCGAATTAACCATTAGTTTTGCTGTGACAGCAACGCCATGGTCCATGGAGAGGAGGCCTTCCTGCTCAAGCTTTCAGGAGCCTTCCATATATGGCCTCAGGCACAATGCCCAAAATATTCATGTACTCTGGAGGGAGCGGCATGAGCAGGTGCGTGTCCATGAACCCGAGAAACCTCAGCGGCAAGCTGCCGGCGGAAGATGGCGCTCTCCCTGAGGCGAGCCAGAGCCAACCGCAGCAGCACGAGCCAGAGCACGGCGGCGATGGCGGCGACGGCGAGATGGTGCATTTCAGCCACCCGGAGCACCGGCTGGCGCGGTTCGACTTCCCGTACCTGTTCCTCTGCATGGGCTGCAAGGAGTACGGCGCCGGCAAGCGGTTCATGTGCCAGATCTGCGGCTTCCAGCTGCACGAGTTCTGCGCCATGGCTCCCCCCTCCCTCCACGACCACCCCTTCCACCCCAAGCACCAGCACCTCCTCTTCTTCGAGAAGCCAGGTAATGGCGACGACTCATCAGTCATCACACACCGAGCACACACGCAGGCACGCCGCCTCTACTCACGATGAAGATGCATGCGTTTTGATCAGGCGGGTTCCTCCGGTGCAAGTGCGACATCTGCGGCAAGCCGGTGAAGGGCTTCTCGTTCCGGTGCGCGTGCTGCAGCTTCGACGTGCACCCGTGCTGCGCGGCCATGACGCGCCGGATGGAGCTGCCGGCGCACGGCCACCCGCTGCTGCTGGCGCCGGACGCCGGCGCGGGCGTGGCCACGAGCTTCGTGTGCCAGGTGTGCCGGAGGCGGCGGTCGGGGCGCGTCTACCAGTGCATGCCGTGCGGGTACTACCTCCACGCCAAGTGCGCCAAGGACATGGTGAACGGGCTGTACGAGCACGGCGTGGTGCCGCCGGAGAAGAGCAACCCGCTCGTCGCCGTGGCCAAGGTCACCATCAACGCACTCTTCAGCGTCATCGGCGGCCTCATCGAGGGCATCGGGGAGGGCTTCGTGGAGAACATCGGCAGGAGCAGAGGCAGAAGCTTCAGATGAATCAAGAGGCTAAACCATAATGTGTATGTGTCTGATGGCGAGTGATGTTTATCTTTGCAAAAGTGTACCTCGTAAATGTATGTCAGGGCCTTTTGGTTTGTTTGAGGAAAAACAGAGAACTTTTCTAAAAAGTTTGAATGGATACTCTTATTTTTCTAACTTATAGGATTGAATGGATACTAAATTGCCTATGAAATGTAGTTTGAGAAAAAACAAAAGATTTTCTTCCAAGAAGAGGTTTGAGTAGATGCTAAATACCCTACTGAGTGCAAAAGAACCTTTTGGCCCTGTTCGGTTGGCAGGGATAAGTCTACCACAATCCCCTTGCGGGGTAACCGAACAAAGCCTAGGGAACTTTTTAAAAGAATCAATCCTACCAATCAAAAAACATGTATAAGAAAAATTGCTAAAGGTTTTGATACTCCAAAAGTTCTCTGAAAATCTTTTTGAATCAAATAGGGTTCTATATAAAGGAGTAAGGGAAACTCACCTTATTTCCAATCTCCATGATGGTTTCTCCGGCTACCAAGGAGCATGTGATTCCAGCAAAATGTGAGTGAACACCAACTGAACATGATGCAGTAATAATATAAAACACAGAGGTATAACACAGATAACCATAACATGCAGTAATATAAAACACGGAGGTATAACAACAGATAACCATAACCACCAGGCCACAAGACATATGTCCAAAATAAATCTATATAGATTATTATATGTTCACTTTAACGAATATATGTCGCCACCATCTGATAAGTCTACCACAATGCACTCACAACACGATCTATGAGGTAAATAGGTACAGTAAAACAACATCCACGGTTCAAACAGAAAAAATAAGCCATGTCTAGCCAGAGCACCCAAGTTTCCCGCAAAACAACTATGCCGGCCTGTATCAGAAGACACCTCCACCTCCCTACGGCTGTGGATCAAGAATATGTGCGCAGAACGCCTCGCCATCCATAGGGGGTAGTACTAACTAATTCAGAAGCGAATAGAACTTAGACCAGGGAGGTCTAAGGTTCTGCCGGCCAGGATCAACGCGACGACAGCTAGGGCAACTGCGACTCCGATGAAGATGTACTGCCGCGTTCTCCTTTTGAACTTGTTACGCAGGGGAGCAGGCATGGGCTGCAGCTGCCTCACAATTGGTTTAGGGATCCTCTTTATGATTATGGGTTGTGGTTGAGGAACCTCAGGATCCTTGCCATTTTCGGGTGTGTTGCTCTCAGTGTCTGCTGCAGGTATAGCTGCAGAGTTGGTCTGGCCACTTGCTAAGTCTGCTGGTGTAGTGCCAACCTTTTTAGACTTCTTTGCTTTCTTCTGCAGATGTTTGGCAAGAGAATTAATAATTTGTTGTGTGGGCAGTAGTGTAACAAGAAGAAATCAGGCTCTAACATGAAGGCAGAAAATTGTGGAAACATACCTTTTCCTTCATCTCAGCTTCCTTGCGCGCTTTGAACTCCGCCCTTTCCTGAGCCTTCTCTGCCTTCTTTTTCTTTCTTTCCTCAGCTTCCTTAGCTTTCGCTATTTGCTCCAAGCGGAGTCGTTCCTTTTCAGCTGCAGCCCTCTGCGCTCTTAGTTCCTCCTCCTTGCGTGCCAACTCCTCCGCCTTCCTTGCTAACTCCAACTCCTCCGCCAGACGAGCCTTTTCCTTTTCAATCTGTTTGACATCTACCACCTCTGGAGCTGGAGCTGGAGCTGGGGTTATTTCTTTCTGGGATGAACCACTACCAGCTGCCTTTGGTTTGGCCTGCTTATGGGTCTGGGTTGGTGGTAAAACAGGAAAGGAATCCTCTTCTACAGGGACAACAACTGCAGTAGACTTTTCAGGTGCTGCTTCTTTAGTTGTAATGGGAACGTTTGGGCTTGAAACAGTGAGTTGAGATGGATTGTTGGGTCTTCTACTGTAATTGTTACTGGGAATGACGGGAGGCTCCTCATCAGGACCAAGTGATCTTCCATCATGGGTACCTAATCTCCTCAGAGTGCTAATCTGGTTTGCTTCAACGTACAGCCTGCGGAAGTCATCATCTTTGTTCCACATCTCCATAAAACCCTCAACCTGAAAGAGGAAGAACGTTCAAAAATTAGTGAATTACTGATCAAAGTAAAATATCATCAGATTATATGAGAGGATCAAGAAAAAACAACTGTCATAGTTTAATAACAATTTAGTACTGATCAGTCATAGGAGGGACTATGAATATGACGAATTAGCATAGTACTTAGTTGTAGGAACTTCTCAGCCAAAGGTAGATCATAACACTAGTAGGCTAGTACATTCAAATATGTATTATTATAGCACTGACACTGCAACCCATGTTTTGTACAGAGATTAAAAATTGCAAATGCTAGTGGATTGTATCTGTTCTGTTGGCCAATTGGCTCAAAAGCGCTTGTAAGTTGACCAGCTCAAGCAATTGAAACATCAAAACCAAGGCCAAATATCCATCCTACCAAATGCATAACTAAGATAATAACAGAGAGGGGGTTGTCTGATTTACCTGATTATTACAATATGACTGAAGTCCATCAATGTCACCACTTGATAAGAGCTTGCCCGCAGCATCGCGGTCCTTCTTGTACATGAAGAAGTACTTGTTCTGCCGTGCCAAAGATATAGACAAGGATTTTCAGTTTCTTACAAAGCTAACCAGAAATACTACAGAATAGACTCTGCATTATTAGTCACTAGCACAGTAGTATTTCTCCTAAATAATAATCTATAACGCCATGTTGACTTTGTTTATTTAGCATTAAAATATTGCACTACAGAATGAACACTACAAGCCTACAAGAAGCTTCTCACCTTCTTGCCCGGTTCCCCTCTCAGCTCAACCCAATTCTCGTAGGCCTGTTGACGTAGTTCATTGGCAGCATACAAGTCATCATTTAACTTTCTGAGAGCAGCTCTTTCATCCTCGAAAGATTTTTGAATCTTTTTTCTGTTCTCCTCAAGGGACTTCAGATTTTTGAAAAGTAAATCTGCTTCCTTCTTCAAAGTCTAGAGAAAAGAACATAGGTCAGTACAAAAATTAATGAAATATGAATTGAAAAGAACAAGGTGTGGCTTAAGAAAATACCTTATGTTGCTCATGAATGTGATCCTTTTGATGGAATGCTTCACTCATTTCAGCCTCTGAGCCCATATTGGAGCACGCTTGCTTCCTTTGGGCTTTCAGATCATTAATCTCTTTAATGAATAGCTTCTCTTCTTTCAAAGAAATTGTTTCATGTTCCATAGTCCTCTGTTTCCTCACGATCTAAATCATCAGAATTTTGAACATAAGATGGCAGATCAAAAATCGCAATAATATAACATGAGAAATGGTAACAAGGTCAATACACCAGCACAGAATTCTTACCAACTCATCAATTTCTTCAACTGAAGTTGCTTGATTCAACTTCCCAATAGTTGACCGTACACCATCAAGAACATTCCTCTTGCCAGCATGTGCAGCTCTCGCTTCACCCTCTTCTTTCCGTGCTGCCTCTAACTTTTCCCGATACTCGTCAAAGGCAGCCTGCAATATATAAATACAAAAGTCAGAAACATGCTAATGAAGGAAAAGGGGACTTGAACATTTGGAGGCCTGTTACCTTTTGCTTTTTCTTGCGAGCATTAATTGCATCTCTTTCCTGAGTCAGGCGATCCAGATGAACTTGAGCATCTTGTACCTTTGCCCAGACATCATCGCCCGCAAGTTTAGGAACCTTTACGATGAAGAACTTGTGTGGCCTCATGAGCTGTATATTTCCCTTGTCACTCTCAAGATCAACAGGCTGTTCAACAGGCGACTCACTGGAGTCCTCAGCAATCTTCTCCTTGCCTTTGTGTGCATGTTCATCATCATTCTCATGTTCCACTGGAACTACCCCGTCAACAGATGAAGGTTCCACTACTGTTATGCAATAACTAGGGTCAGCATTTGTACTTTCACAAACTATATTCAGCACTAACTTCAAGGAGAAAATATATAAATTTGAAAAACTAATAGTATAGCCAAACAAAAATAATGCATACCTTCCAAAGATTTGGTTTCAACCTCAGTAGAAGATATATTGCATGCATTTATATTTTCAGTATCTTTGGATGTCTCATCTGACGTGGCGGTCGCCTTGTCCGTATGAGGAGCCTTAACTCCAGATTCCAATGAAACAACTGGCAGGCAAGGATATTCAGTCAGAGAAACTAGCTCTTCGCGCGTAGTTGATGCGTCAAGAATGTCCGGCTGGTCATTATTAGATTGGCAATCTGTAACCAAATCACGTGATTCGCCTATTTGCGAAACATCACCAGATTCACTTCCTGGGGCAGAAGAGGGTTTAACTTCATCTACAACAGAAGCTTTATTATCAGTCAATGCGACAGCTTCACCTTGATCAACAGCAGTTTCGCTAAGAGATGCACCTCCTGTATCATATCTGAGTTCAGCGTCATCTGTCACAGCAGTTCCATGATCCATGGAAACACCAGATATAACTTCATCGACAGCGGTGCTAGATATTTCATCAGAATTACACTCCTCTGCTTGTACATGATCACAACTTTCCAACTCAGTATCCGGTTTTACGTAATTGTTATCAATGAAATCAATGGACCTTGGCTCATTATGGAAAGTAGATGCTGCAGCCGCATGCAACGCAACGTCTTCAACAACCTCCATCTCTTTACCTGGTTCTGCCTCTACCACAGCATTGTCACTTTTATCAGCTGCAGCTGCACCAGTGCCAGGTAATTCCAACTGCTCATTCTGGGCTAAATGTGCGTCCTCAGGGGACACTTCTTTGTTTACCTCCTCCTCAACTTGGTCAGACGAATTCGCATGCAATGGTACACTCCTGTCTTCAGATGCACACTTGATATCTGGTGTTTGAACGCTATCTGCTGTGTTCATTTCCAACATGACAGCCTTCACATCAGAAACTGCAGTGTTTCCATCACCTGCGGCATCTTCTACCTGGAGTATGTGATCCCCCTTAGGTTCAACAACTGGAGCTTCTGAATTTACTGACTGATGTGTGACAGAAGAGACATCATCCTCAACGGATTCATTATCTTGCACAATTTGTTCGCTTATTCCCTCCTTCACAACTTCAGCAGGAATGGCCTCATTTGTACCCTCCTTTGCGGGAGGTTTTGCTTCCTCGTCAGATGAGGGGACAACAACCATATGACCATCATGCAAATCCCCCTCACCATCCTTTCCTACTACGTCCTCCACTTCAACCACACCATAGGCAACTTCGCTCTCTCCCTCAAGCTCCAAAGAAGTGTCAGCAGTGTCCTTGGCACAGCCAAGCCCGTTTGCAACAACTTCCTCTTCTGAAGGTCCCTTAGAAGCCGCTTCACAATCGCCTCCATCCAATACTTCAGGCTCAGTCGTCAGTGCTTCTACTTGCTGCCCTTTGCTCCCATCAGCTTCTATCTCAGGAGCAGATGTGCCAGAATCAGCAATCTGCTCAACATGGTCATGCCCGTTGCTCCCATCCTGCTCCACCAGCTCTGTGACTGCAGCATGCTCATGTTTGCCCTCATCAACGTGAATCACAGGATCAGTGGCAGTCACACTTGTGTCAGCATCATGCTGTTCAGTCACCCCCGAGATACCTGATCCATCTGTACCTGGCTCCATGATCTCAGCAGCAATCTCTTCTCCTTTGCTCTGCTCGCCACTGCCCTCAGAATCCAAGACAATGGAACCAGACTCAGCATGTGTGGCGGGGTTATCTGAACCACTCTCCGCTGGAGCATTCTTCTCTTCATCCTGCTGTTCTTCAGGAGCAACAACCTCAGTGGCAGCACCTTTTTCACTTTCTCCATCCTTGACATTAAGCACGGATTCCACGGCAGGTGGAGCAGAATCATCACCAGCGTCAGCATGGTCAATCTTAAGTTCTGTTGCTGCATCTTGACCATCAAGCTCTCCAGCGGCAGCAGTGCCCTGGTCCCTCGGTCCAGCTTCAGAATTGTGGCTTCCCTCACCTTCTACTTCGCCCACGCCATCAGCCTCAGACTCCACCGGAGCGGGGCTAGCATGCCCGTTGGAGGATGGAAGGCCGACAGCGCCGTCGGGAGCGGCCAATTCCCCACCGGCGGTGGGGTGGTCTCCGCCCGCGTCAGCAGCCGGGGCTGCATTGGCCCGGGGCAGATCCTCCTCCTCCGGGCGGGAATCCGGCTCGGCCCCGGCGCCCGTGTCCGAGCCCGGGTCCGAGTGGCCGTCGGAGTCGCCGTTGACGATCACGAAGGGGCCGCCCACCCCCTCGCGCTCCTCCCCGGTCGGGGAGACCGCCTTGGCCGCCGCCAATTCCGCCTTGGGCGCCTCGCCGGCGCCGCCGCGCGCCGTCCCCTCGGCCGTCATTGCCGCACAACCGCGGATCACGCCCCGATCCTGCACGCCAGAGCCAGAAACAACGCCGCCCCGTCAGCCCCCGCCTCGCCCGGATCACAGATCAAACACGCAATCCGCCAACGACGAACGAAACCCGGCACGAAACCGAGGCCCCATCACGCACAGATAGATTGACAAAAACAAAAGGCAGAAGATCTCGAAGCAGGGGAGGCACTTACAACTCAGGCCGCGGATCCGGGCAGCACCTCTCCTCCGCCGTCGACCCCGCTCCGCTCCGGGCGCGGCGGGACGGGACGAGCGAGATCGATCCGGGCGCGTGCGCGATCGGTCGGCGAGACGGATCTGTGTCCCTCTCTCGCGGCGTCGGCCTCCGTTCTGTGTGTTTCTGTTGGGTTGGGTTTTGGCGTGATTTATTCCGAGGACTCGACTCTCCTGCTCAGATCTCTCTCTTCCTGCGGGCGCTGGCCGCGGCTACTTGTAGTGAGAGACGGAGGCAGGAGGAGGCGTGGTGCGGCCTGCTGCCTGCGGCCAGCCGAAAAGTGGTTCGGATATGGACCCGATCCGCCAACAAACTGCCTCCCCTACGGGTCTTTTTTTTGGTTTTGTTGGAAACAAACTCTGGCCTCGCTGGCTTCACACGGCCTCCTCTCGCGATACCGTGTGCTCTGCGGGGTCCTCCTCGTAAACTTGCGGGGAGGTCTCCCTGCATAAATGTGAAATCCTTAGGTGTATTTCGAGGAGCCTACTTGTATATAATTATGTTGTACAGTAGGGTAGAGCAAAGATGGCAGTGCCATCCAAGGAGTGGTAGGGTTTTGTGAGGAGGTGGTCTTTTAGGTTATGCTCATCAAAAGAAATTTGAATTTTTGAAAAACGATTCGACTACCGTTGGTTAAGCGCGCGAATCCAATCGACGGTGGGTCTTGAGTTCGAGGGGCCGCAAACGCCCGCCACGTGGTTACGCACTTCTCATACTCTTTTCCCGCGCTTTCCGCTCGTTTCCTCTTTTGGTGCTAGGTACTTGAGACTCCATCGATATTCTTAGAAGATCATCCCTTTTGGGTTATCCCGAAGTAGGATGATACGCGTCCCGTTTATGATAAAAGGTTTTTGAAGAGATGGTCATTTTCAAAATTTTGAAAAACGACGACCGTTGGTTAAGCGCGCGAATCCAATCAACGGTTACTCTTAAGTTTGAAAAAGGTGGCAAACTCCCGCCATGTAGCCCCGTGCTTCTCCTATTATTTATCGCGACGTCCACTCATTTCCTCGTTCGGCTGGTTTGATAGCCCGTACAGGTGCTACCATGCTAGGTATTCCGGATTCCATCAGTATTCTTAGGAGTTCTTTTCTTTTGCATTATTAGGCAGAGTAATACCATACATGTCCATGCCATGATAAAAGTTTTTTAAGAGATGGTCCATTTAAAAAATGACGACTGTTGGTTAACCGCGGGAAGTCAATCAACGGTTACTCTTAATTTTAAAGGGTCACAAATGCATGCCACGTTGTCTCACCCCCTATTCCTTCCCCCACATTCCCCCCATTTCCTCTTTCGCCTTTTTCTGAAGCATGTGTCGGTGTTAGGTATTTGGACTATAGATGTGTTCTTAGAAGATCATCCCTTTTGAAGTATCAAATAATGTAAGATGATACATCGTCCAGAGCTATGATAAAAGCCTTTGAAAAGATGATCGTTAGCATATGGTCGGAAGAAATTGCAATATAAAAAAAGGATGACCGTTAGATAAGCGCGCGAATGTAATCAACGGTTACCCCTGATTTGAATTTGGAAACTCACCAACGTTCGCCACGTGGTCCCGCGCTTCTCGAACTCCTTTCCCGCGCCTTCCCATCATTTCCTCTTTCGGCTTGTTAGCAGGTCATGTAGGTTTTGGGGATTTCGGAGTCCAACAGTGTTCTTAGAAGGTCGTTGTTTTTTACTTTATCATACATAGTAAGATGATACATCATCCAAGCCACAGGAAAGTTTTTACTATAAATGGTTGCATTTTCATAAGTTAAGCGCACGAATTTAATCAACGGTTACTTTTTAATTTGAATTTGAAAAGTCATCAATGCCTGCCACGTGGTCGCGCGCTTCTTCTACTCGGTTTCCATGCCTTCCCCTCATTTCCTCTTTCGGCCTGCTTTGGAGCCCATGTCGGTCCTAAGTATTTTGGAGCCCAACGGAGTGTGTAGAAGAGTCCATTTGGCGGTATCGATAGAGTACGATGGCACATCATCCAAGATACAACAAAAGAAGTTTCGGAGCCCATGATGGTGCTGAGTATTCTGGATCCTACTGGTGTGTGTAGAACGGTCTCTTTTCTGTTATCGATAGAGTAAGATGGCTCGACTTCCAAGCCACAACGAACGCATTTTCATAAGATGACCGCTCACTTGCTCAAATGAAGATACTTTCGAAAAACCAATAACCACTAGTTAAGCACGCGAATCTAACCAATGGTTACTCTCAAATTTGAATTTAAAAGGGCATCATGCCGACCACATGGTCTCGTGCTTCTCCTATTCTTTTCCTGCACCCCCTCCCCTTGCCTGTTTGCAACACGTGTCATTCTGAGTATTTGGAAGACAACGATGTTCTTAGAAGGTTTTTTCTTTTGCGCTATCAGATATAGTGAGATGGTATGTTGTATAAGCAATTCAAACTTGTTATCTAAGAAATTGCATTTTCAGAAAACAACAATGTTAGTTATGCATGCATAATATGGTAGTTGAGTCATGGTGCAAAAATTATAATGTTACATCCAGGTGTTTGTGTTCGACTCGACTTTGTATAACACAAACCTAAGGGATATCTTCGTCTCACGACATCCATGGAATACGTGTACATTGAATTCAGGGGTGAAAGATAATAGAAAAAAGAAAACATAATGACATAGTGGACGAAATAATGGAAATATCGAAGTGGTCCACATGTCATCTAATCGTCTCGTCCATGAGAGTGGCCTATCATCCACCACCCCTCTAAAAGCACGAAGAGCGAAGAATCCAATCCATCTTACCCATACATATCTCCAATCCTGCATCCACGTTGCTTTGTTTGCCACCAAGTGCATTTAGTTCTAAACATCTATCCGGTCTCAACCGTCAAAGTATGTTGATCCAAAGAGCGAGATTGCTTCACTAGCTACATCTCTCAAGAGATATCCATAACCAGGCTTCGTAATTATCCCCGACAATCTGTTTCCTCCCCAAATAAGGCTACACCAAAACTCTTCCAAATATAGGACCGTGATCGCATGGATCGGGAACATTTCATTCTTGGATATACGAATTGAATTCTAAAAAATTCTACTATTCCGAGTGTTGCATAAGTCTGGTGATCTTAAACTTTAATTGTTGGGTTTTTTACGATCACGTGTGTGACACGCACACCCATGTGACGGTAACTAGCGCGTGAGAGAGGTTCTATAAACAACGGCATGAGACTTCAGATCCCACAACAAGAGACGACACCAATCTGTTCTCCGCATACCCTTCCTCACTCTTTAATGGCTCAACGCTCGCCGCGAGGTAGTTCAAATTCCCGACTCCCAACATTGTGCAGTGTTGCAGTTATATAGTAGTAGATCTACATGCTTCCTCCTATCGAGTATCCTCTACTGTAGGTTTGCACCCATCAAACTCCTTCCCTAATGTTCATTGCCATGTTATAGGTGGAAATATTGGATCAACGTTATTGCGAGGTTCGTTAGTGATTTATCCTGTATGTGCTTGTATATACTTTCCTTGTGGCACATTGGGTCAATAATCTTCGCATTGACCCCACATTTCATCTCCCTTCACTCGTCATGTTATCCTTTTGTGTTGCAAGTCCCCCCCCCCCCAAAAATTGTCACTTGCTTCCATTTTCTAAAGGGTTACTATATACTCCCTCCGTAAGAATATAAGATTATTGACGCAAAGTGTAGGTTATGCTCGTTGGTGTTACTGCAGACCCAAGGTCGAAAGTACATCATATGTTCCTAGCTTCCTTAGGATCGCAGTCCAATAGGACTGTGGTGTTATGTGGCAACAACGTTGATCTCAGTGGAGTCCCTCCTTAGCCGACATGAATCAAAGGCCCTCTCCTTGTGTTACCGATGGTAGGCATGGCGGATCATTCGAGGATTACCGCCATATATTAAGTCATTTTACGTTGACACCATCAACTTCCCTGGAGGAGGACATTGCAAAATTTCAAGGGTTTTTTGTAAAAAATAAATCAAGGGTGTATATGCATTTTGTTATATTTTAGGGTTATACATGTTAAAGTTGTGTCACGCCCTATTTTTTCTATTGTGTTTGGAAGCTTCTAGGGCAACCCGACCCACTAGGTAGCAATTTCTGAAAATATTGGGGACCACAAATCATGTACTCCTTTAATCACGCGTTTTCGAGAAAAAATATTCATTAATTCTGACTTTTTAATGCATAATATTTTCCAAATATTTCAATTAAATAAAAATATAAACCTATTCACCCATAATTTTGTTTTTTTTTGCAAAAAATTAATGGCATATTTCAAATTTAGAAAGAAATTAAACGGGCATTAACACTATTAATTCAATAGTAGGAAGACGATGAATGCACACTAAATTTCCAAATCTTATGGTTAAAGAAAAAATCTTGATAAGTATGGTGTTGCTTGTATATTTGGAACATTTTTGTAATTATAGAGAGGATATAAATGCATTTATGATCTACTCCGTATCTAAAATTAAAACATTTCATTAACATTCTGCGTAAAAGGATTCCAGAAATATGAGCAACACCTAAAGTTTAATCACAAGATTTGGGAAACTAATACACATCTATCATCTTCCTGGTATTGAAATACTAACAGTGTTAGTACCCATTTAATTTCTTCCTAAAATTGAAATATGTCATTAATTTTTGGCTAAAAGATATGCACTATATAATGCATGGATTTGTATTGAGATTGCATTGCTATGACTCATTTATCTTCTTCCCAAGATTGAATATGCACTACTGGCACCCATTTATATTCTTCCTGGCATGGGAACCCCGTTGATGGAACTCGTTTAACTTCTTCCAATTTTAGACCGTGCCATTAATTTGTTGCTGGAAAAAGGATGGTAAAGCACTCCCTCTTTTCCGCTGCTATTTTAGACCATGATTCGCCGAAGGAGGAAAAATTGATTGCTGGATTTCCTTGGTGCAAGCAAATAAATGATGGCCATTTTTGCAAGATATTCCAAGATTTTTCTCATTATACGGTGACGATTGTGGTATATAGCACAGGCTGTTTTTTGTTGGTTGCTGCTGTAGAGCTAGCTGTGGGCCCCGATGCACAGGGGAAACTTCCTGGCAGCCTACTCCTTGCTAGACTAGACGGGTCTGGGCCTATGGACCGCTATTTTCATCATGCGTGCCACGTTGAAATCCAGAGGAGTCTCTGGTCCACAATGAAAAACGTCCCGAAAACCTGAAAACTCGGGATAAACCCAGTTTTTTTATCTGGAGTAAAACAATACTGATCCGATTATTTGAACGCGTATCGGGCGCGTCTGTACGAGCGGGTCTCACGACCCGTGTTATCTACCGCAACTGGTAGGTAGGCACTCGACGGCGCGCACGGTAGATCCGGCGTCACTGTACCGTAAAGGCGCGGTAGATCTCCGCGGACCCGGATGCGTTTCCCTCTTTTGACCGGGGCCTCCGGGGCAGTTCGCGATGCTGGCGCAACCAGGGAAAGAAAGAAAGAAAGAATACGCGAGCCGCATTGGCGGAGCGATGACTCCATCGTCCCTACGCCACCCCACAGTAGTAGATCGGCGCCGGCCCGAGATCCATGGAGTTTACGCGATAGAGACAACGGATTAGGCGCCCCGTCCCCGGCCCCGCACCCGCCTCTTTTTCCCTACCGTTTTCCGCCGGTTCCCGGCCGGCCCGGCGGCCCGGCGCGGCGGGCGGGTCAAATCGAGACGCGACCGGCCGAGAGAAGGTTGCTGGCGCGCGCGCCCCCACCCCCGCACCGGCCCGCGCGTGGCGTGGGCACGTACCTCGGACCGACCCGAGCCTACTACGTCGCGTCGGTCCCCGCCCCGCCTCGCGTCGCGTCCCGATCTGGGTGCGTGCTGGCTGCTCAACAAGCGTGCGTCGCGTCGGCGTCGCATCCTGTTGGACGTGGACGGGGACACTGTTCTGCTCTGTTCTTTTATCGTGCGGCTCCGTCCCTGGACATGTCGACGGGGGCGTGTACTGCACTGCCTCCCACTGGCCACTGGCCACTGCCCGCGTCGTCGTCCGTCGGGATCGGTGCACGCAGCGCATATTCTGAGGATAGTATATTCCTCCTCCTCCCCCTACGGCGGGTTCGCCGATCACGATGCTCCGTCCGTCCGTAGGCCGTGGCAGTATGATTCAGTCGTCAGTTTAAGTATTTGAGTATTGTTAATCCGCCGGTGGATCTGAAGTAACATCCGTTGCTTTCGGTGTCGCATGCAAAGCACGCGAGCGGCATGTGGCCGCAAAGGCGCGATCTCCGGGCCGGGCCGAATGATGCGGTCCGACTCCGATCTCCCGGGTCTTTTGACCGGTCGAGGAGACGGCCACTATTTTTAACTTGACAGGGAGCTCGATTGCTTCTGCTGCTGGGCTGCTGCTGGCTACAGAGTGCGGAAAGCTGTGCGTTCGGCTTGCAAGCCTGGCATCGCCAGCACTTTTGGCGTCCCTTCCAACTGCGAATTTACTACTTACAGAAGCCACGCACCTCCAGTATGAAACTTGGCAGCTGGCGCCTGGCAGGGATCGGTCGCTGGTTTCTTCTTCATGATTCAGATCTCGCCTGTACTGTGGCCGGGATAGATATTTGTTTTGCTGGATCCAGAAAGCGCTCTCCATCCCCAGCAGTCCAGTACTGCTGACCGGTCTGCCCCCGTTCCGTTCCGTCGGTCCACCTCTACTATCGACTGCTCACCTATGCAAAGATGATGAACAGATTGAACGGCCGTCAGCCATCGCACCACGAGTGATGCTGGCAGAAATTGTTGACCCATGCAATATCTCTCTATATATATATCCTGAATATATCTCCGGGGCAGGACCTTAGCAGTAAGAGGTGTCCTGGACGTCACCACCCACTGCTATAGTAGCCTGTGGCTAGCGTAATCGCCCAAGCGAAAGTTCCGTTTCCGCGCACGAGAATCCGTCACGTAGTCGAAGAAGACGCAGAGATGGATATTAGATAGATAGAGAGGAGAAAAAAGGCTGCACGTCACGGTCGATCTAGAAGCCGTTCCGGATGGTGACCACGACAAGCCGGAACCACCACCACCGCCGATTCCCTGATGAGTCCACTTCCACTTCAGTGCCGGAGAGGCCATTTTTAACCAGGTCGCTCCTGATAAAACGGGCAACGCGGGCGCATTTTCTCGGCTGCCAACGGGATGCGCGGCCGCTGCCAGCGCTAGGCCCGCCTGTGACGTACACGCTGCCGGCTTGGCTTTGGACACCGGCCGGCCGGCCTTGGTCCCCGTGTGTTGCCTGTCGCGTCACCGGCTGCGGAGAAAAGCTGGCTCCGGCATACGTGCGGCACGCGACGCACGCCCCGCGCGCGTGCGCGCGCGCGCGCTGGTGTCACGTACTGCCGTCGTCGGCCGCGGCGCCCGTCAGCAAACTTTGCCGGGGGACGGCGCGCATGGGCAGGCGCCCGCACGGTTCGCCGCCCGCGGCGGCGTCCGTCTGTGGCTCCGCGGGACGTGTAAAGGCGCGCGCTCGCCCGCCGACCTGGGTGCGTCACGGCGTGGAGTGAGCGGGCGCACGCAGAACGCACCGGGCCGGCCGGACCCCAACCACCGACGACGCACGCGCGCCTGCGTCGGCGTGTACACCTGTGCGGCCTGCCTGTTGTTACCCGTAAATGCTTGGGCCGGACTCCACTAGAAAGATATGCATAAGCTGGATCTGGCGTACGTACGGGGCACGCGGATCGATCGGTGTAGCCATCAATGTACCGCCGGGGGCGCCAGCCTGATCGTGATCATGGCAGAGGAAAAATGGAACGCAGACATCGATCGGAGTTGAGGTCTTTTGAAAACCGAGCCAACTACAACGCGCGACCCTATTTCATCAGTCCTTGTCCGTCTGTCTGGAAAACAGATACAAATCGCGGTCTAATAAGCGACCGTAAATGAATGGGCGTCCGGTTTTTATCCAACCTCGACCTATTTTTCTCATAATTTTAAGCCGTGTTTGGGTCAAAACGAACAGGGCACGGATGGGCGGGACGCACGACCTTATCCTCACCCTGGCCCGCCTGTCGGTGACCCAAACTCCTTTTCCCCTTCCTTACGCCACCGCCACCCATTTTACGGCCGCTCCGTCGCTATCCAGGCCGGTCGCCCAACAGCCCCACCGCATCTATCCCCGCCCCTCCCGCTTTTCAGAGGACTTGTGCCGCCGTTTGTGGGTTTTTCTTCGCCACCGCCGGTGCTAGCGAGGACACGACCGCCGGCGATGTCCGTCGGCCCTAACACCGTCAGCCTCGTGCTGCAAGGCCGCGTGCCGCCCTTGTCTCCGCTCGTACATGCCGCTGCATGTACGGCGAGGCCGGGTTGCTCTTCACCGGCTGCGTCTCCATCACGACCGCAAGGTGTTCGACACTTTGCTCCCAAGGTACCATGGATAGTGGGGACGAGTTTTTTTCACAACCTCATTTGTTCATCGGATGATTCGTCGTCGGGCGATGAGGAGCTTGTGGTTGCTGCATTGGTCGTCAATGACCACATTGCTACGCAACAGCCGAGGTTCAGGGGTTCAGTCCCGGGCCATGATCCAGAGAGAGAGAGAGGTCATACCCTGCGCTACGCCGATTACTTTGAGAGCAACCCCCTCTTCAAACTCCATCTATTCCGATGCCGCTTCTGGATGGCGAGGCATGTGTTCAATCGTATTCGGGAGGGAGTGGTAGCATATGATAATTATTTCAAGTGCAAGGCAGATGCCCTTGGAAAGGTTGGCTTCTCCTCTTATCAAAAATGCATTGCGGCTATTTGTATGCTTGCATACGGAATTCCCGGTGATCTGGTGGATGAGTACTCCCGCATGAGTGAGTCCACATGTCTCGTATCAATGTATAGGTTCTTCAAGGCTGTGGCCGCAGTGTTTGGCCATGAGTACCCGCGAGAGCCAAATGCCGCAGATACAGCCAGATTGTTGGCGATCTACGCAGATAGAGGCTTTTCGGGGATGCTTGGCACCATAGTTGTACGCACTGTAAGTGAAAAAACTGTCCATTCCCATGGCAGGGGCAGTACAAGGGGCATGTGAAAGGTTGCAGTGCCATACTAGAGGTTGTGGCTTCACAAGATCTTTGGAGATGCCACTCTTTTTTTGGCACGGCTGGTTCTCATAATGACATCAACGTGCTTCAGCGTTCTCTAGTGTTCCCAAGGCTTGCAGAAGGCCACTGCCCAAAGGCCAACTTTGAGATCAATGGCCACCAGTACAACAAGGGATACTATCTAGCTGATGATATTTATCCTCAGTGGTCAACTCTTGTGAAGACAATATTCAATCTGGAAGGAGAGAAGAAATAGAGATTTTCCCAAGCAAAGAGAGTGCTAAGAAGGACGTGGAGCATGCTTTTGGTGTGCTTCAATCTCGATGGGCTATTGTTCGACCCCCTGCACTGACATGGAGCACTGACAAGCTATGAGAGATGATGACTGCTTGTGTGATCATGCACAACATGATCGTGGAGGATGAGCGTGAGCATCTACAACCAAGGTTTGGATATCATGGTGAAAATGTTGTGCCTGAGCACCAAGAACCGAAAAGTTTGGACAATTCTCCCAATTTCATCATGAAATGCGTGATTGGCATACTCATACGCAACTCCAAAATAACTTGGTTGAGAAAATGTGGAATCACATTGGCAACCAGTAGATGTATCAGTTCATTTTCTTTTGATGTATTCATCACAATTTAAGATTGGTTGTAATCTTTGTGTTTTTTATCCGGTTGTGAAACTATTTATTATTATGGTACTATCTGATTTATTTGGTTGTAAACTATATGCAATGTTTCTTTTGAGTTAAAAAATGTCTACATTTGGCTGCCGACCGGGCGGATCATATGCGGCGGCCGCGTTGGACGCACTGGAACCGCATCCACAAAAGAGGCCGGACGGTGCCCATTTTCCCGACGCAAATAGACATAATCCAAACAAATCGAACGTCCATTTGCGGCCGCGCGTTGGAGTTGGCCTAAGAGCATCTCTAGCAGGTCCGGTATATCTCCGTCCTGCAAATTCGTTTACGGGCCGTCTGTAAAAAAATTGCGGTACTGCTGGCCTCCTACGGAACAGATCCCGTAAACTCGTCTCGCAAAACATTTGTGGGATGAGTTTACAGGATCTGTTCCATGCCGGAGGCCTCGCGGTACCGCAAATTTTACGGAGCTTTGTAAAGTCTAGATTATCAGCAATATGAACCCAATAGAATCATAATATAAATTAAACATATGAATATAAATGGTTCAAAAGGCAATTCACAATACAACAATCGCCTTCATTATAATAAATGTTCAACAGTAGGTTATCGACATCGTCATCCAAAATCATCTCCTCTATGTCGGAATCATCCGATAAAGAGGACGACGACGAACTCCAATCCATTTAACAAAAAATTGCAGGCCAGTGATTTTCCCGAAATCTCGCCAGTCGAAATGAATCAACAAATCCCCATGCATTGAACTTACCTTACCGGATGCAATTCCGCCGGCTAGAATCAAGTGAGCCACCCTTTCTTCTCCGATGCCGACCAAAGCAAATCGACCAAACCCCTTCTTCACCGCAGCACAAATCCGTGGTGCGACTATCCCTCGGGCGATTCTGAGGCTCATCGGCGTCGAAACCATCCGGATCCGCCCGCTACAAGGCAGCGCGACAAGCTCCGATGCGGATTCATGGCGGCGGCGGCGGAAGAACGGAAGACCAACCAGGTGAGAACCATCATCGACAGCTGCAGAATGAAGCATGGGGTGCGAGTTGTTGAACAAAGACGCGCAACCATGAAGAAGACTGGAGAGAACATCACTATGCGCCGTGCAAAACCAAGTAGGATATAGCAGGAATACAATGCCGCCATGCTTCGAATCCAAGACACCAACCGCTCCACCACCTAGAGCAATTCCCAGCCGCCGCCTTCAGGAAGGCGTACGATACGAGGGTATCTTCGAGGCCCAAATCATGGGAATACCAGCTTTTGTCGAAGCTCAAGAAGGAGGCGGGAGGGATACGGTCCACCCAAAGCCTCCAGGAAGAGGATCGGCGCCACAAGGCGTTGATGACCCACAAGTATAGGGCATCAATTGTTGTCCTTTTGATAAGTAAGAGTGTCGAACCCAATGAGGAGCAGAAGGAAATGACAAGCGGTTTTCAGCAAGGTGATGTCTGCAAGCACTGAAATTGTTTGGTAACAAGTAGTTTGAAAGCAAGATAATTTGTAACGAGCAAGTAACGGTAACCCAATCCTTTTGTGGCAAAGGACAGGCCAAAATGGTCTCTAATAATAAGCAAAGTGTTCTTGAGGGCACACGGGAATTTCATCTAGTCACTTTCATCATGTTGGTTCGATTCGTGTTCGCTACTTTGATAGTTTGATATGTGGGTGGAACGATGCTTTGGTGTTGTTCTTACTTGAACAAACCTCCCACTTATGATTAACCCCCTCGCAAGCATCCGCAACTACGAGAAAAGTATTAAGATAAAATCTAACCATATCATTAAACATATGGATCCAAATCAGTCCCTTACGAAGTAGTGCATAAACTAGGGTTTAAGCTTCTGTCACTCTAGCAACCCATCATCTAATAACTACTCCACAATGCACCCCCCTAGGCCCAAAGATGGTGAAGTGCCATGTAGTCGATGTTCACATGACACCACTAAGGGAATCACAACATACATATCATCAAAATATCAAACACGTATCAAGTTCACATGATTACTTGCAACATGACTTCTCCACTGACCTCAAGAACAAAAGTAACTACTCACAAATGATATCATGCTCAAGATCAGAGGGGTATTAAATAGCATAATGGATCTGAACATATAATCTTCCACCAAATAAACCATATAGTAATCAACTACAAGATGTAATCAACACTACTAGTCACCCACATGTACCAATCCGAGGTTCCGGTACAAAGATTGAACAAAAGAGATGAACTAGGTTTGAGAGGAGATGGTGCTGTTGAAGATGTTGATGAAGATTGGCCTCCCAAAGATGAGAGGGTTGTTGGTGATGACGATGGCTTCGATTTCCCCCTCCGGGAGGGAAGTTCCCCCGGTAGAATCACTCCGCTGGAGGGCAAAAGTGCACCTGCCCAAGTTCCGCCTTGAGACGGCGATGCTCTGTCCCAAAAGTCCTCTCCTTGTTTTTTCTAGGTCAAAAGACCTTAAGTACGAAAATATGGGCACTGGAGTGGGCTAGGCTGGCCACAACCCACCAGGGCGCGCCTGGGGGGCCTGGCGTGCCCTCGTGTCTTGTGGTCACCACGTGGCCCCCTCCAGTAGTTATTTGCTCAAGTATTTTTTTATTCCAAAATAATTCTCCATAAATTTTCAGCTGAGATGTGCAGAGTAGGTATCTCTGATGTAGCCTTTTTAGGTCCAGAATTCCAGGTGCCGGTATTCTCCCTCTTTGTGTAAATCTTGCATATTATGAGATAAAAGGCATTAGAATTACTCCATAAAGCATTATTATGCATAAAAACATTATAAATAACAATAAGAAAACATGATGCAAAATGGACGTATCAACTCCTCCAAACTTAGACCTCGCTTGTCCTCAAGGGAAAGTCGATATCGAAAATCATGTCCACATGTTTAGAGAGAGAGAGAGGTGTCGATAAAAGCAAAATACAGACATAGTAGCATCATGCTTATTATTATAACAAAAACAAACTTTGTCATATAAATCCTCATGAACAAGTAACAATTCATCACAACATCGAAGTAGAAAGCATAAACTTTATTGAAAACTAACAAACTGTGTTTTTAGTCAACTTTGCAACTACAATTCATCATATTTCAGGAAGGGTCACGTATCGGAGCCTTTTGGCAAGTCCACATACTCAACCATCTTTTATCTTCTATGATTGCTAACACTCACAGCATACCCGTGAGCAAAAAGTTTCAACTGGACACATAGAAAGATAGGGGCTTATAGTTTCGCCTCCCAACGTATTCACCTCAAGGGTGATCTCAACAATAATAACTCATGCTCACTCATATCCAACTGGATATATGTGCCTAGATCTTTCCTTATCACATGATGCTTGCGAATAGAGAAAATAAAAAGGAATAGGGAAGAATACTTTGACTCTTGCATAAAAGTAAAAGATAGGCCCTTCGTAGATGGAAACAGAGGTTGTCATGCGCTTTTTGGTTTGTATGCCAAATCCCTTAATGCAAAAGAATGTCACATTATGTTGCCCCTTATGATAGCAACCTTTATTATGCAGTCCGTCGCTTTTATTATTTTTCCATCACAAGTTCGTACAACGCTCAATTTTCTCTTAAACTAATTGATCAAACACATTTAGAAGCAATTTTTATTGCCTTATTGCACCGATGACAACTTACTTGAAGGATCTCACTCAATGGTGGACTCTTAAAACATTAGTTTGGGTTTAAGGTTTTTGGATGCACAAGTAGTATCTCTACTTAGTGCGGAATTTTGGCTAGCAAAGATATTGAGCAAGCACCACATGTTGAAGGATCTATGAAAATATAACTTCTATGTGAATATGAATAAACATAACTCATCACGTTGTCTTCCTTGTCCAACGTCAACAATTTTGACATATAATAATTAATGGGGGCTCACAATCATAAAAGATGTCCAAGATAGTGTATTTTCATGTGAATCTTCTCTTCCCTTATTAATTCTTTCATGAGTTGCATCATTGACCAATGCTATGTTTGTCAACTTCCAATTTTTTTACCACTTATACTTCTCCTTATGTGATGTCATTACTTACCATAAGATTAGCATATGATCTTTTTCATTATTTCTTTTTATTTGATTGCAACAAGAAAGTAAAAAATCAAAACTCAAACTAGCTTTATTATATAACTTTCACTCGATGACATAGATAGATCACGAAACTAACACTCAAAAATAGATCATGCTATTTTTTTATTCAACTAGATCACAAAATAACTAAGGATCGAACTAAAATAGGTAAAGGTAAATAAACGTGATGGTGATACGATACCGGGGCATCTCCCCAAGCTTGGCACAAGCCAAGGGGAGTGCCCATACCCGTGTACTCAAGTCTCCTTTGGTGGGGAAGACGATGAAGGTGTTGGTGATGAGGTAGTAGGTTTGTCCTCCGGCTTCCAGGGCAAGGGCTCACCATCAAAAGAGGATGCACGAGTCTCCCGAGTCCTGCAAGTAGCAGCTAAACTCATACCTTTAAATCTTGCTTCGTACTCGAAAACTTGGTTTTGAAGATCATAGATTTGGCTTTGCAGAAAACTAATTTTCTCGTTGAAGGTTAAGATGATGTTCTTCATAGATCGGCCATCCACCATGTGATCACGGGTGAATTCCGTGATCATGGAGTGATTGGCGCTGAGTCCACGCTCCACAATCCCTTGGCACTTGAAGATGTCTTGTTCCACCGCCTCGAGTCTGGCCTCCATGCTCCCCGTCCTCTTGGGACCCTGAACATCCCGGATGTGGAGCACCCCCTCACGCATCTCAATGGCTTGAGGGTGCTTCATAACCTTCGGCAAGTACGGGTTGATGACCTTCTCGAACAACTTGTCTTCGGAGGAGCTTGGTGGAGCCATGGTGATCTAGATCAGACGAGAAAACAGCACGATGAAGGTTTTTCTGCGATGCGGTGGTCAAATCAATCGGGGGTATATATAAAGATTTTTTATCTTGGGAAACAAGAATATGGAAGGGAAGCGGAGTCGTGAAGGTGCCCGAGGGGGGCACAACCCACCAGGGCGCGCCAGGGAGGGTAGGTGCCATGGTGTATTGTTCTCACCTCGGTTGCTTTCCTGTTTATTTCTTAGTTTCCTAATTTTTGTAATATTCCAAAACTGACAGAAAATATTTTTGCGGATTTTTTGGAGTCCGTTTACTTACCGTATCACATACCTCCTCTTTTTCAGGATTCTGGAGTGTTCTAGAAGGTTTCTTTTATGTGTTCCTCCGGTGTCATGGTTTGGATAATATTGCTTTCAACATTAATAGGTGTACCTGAGATATAATGTTTAATTCTTTGTCCATTGACCACCTTCGGGTTAGTACCTTCGGCATTACTAACCTTGATAGCTCCAGAGCGATATACCTCT
Organism: Triticum aestivum; assembly: GCF_018294505.1. Classification (NCBI taxonomy): domain Eukaryota; kingdom Viridiplantae; phylum Streptophyta; class Magnoliopsida; order Poales; family Poaceae; genus Triticum; species Triticum aestivum. The sequence continues at coordinate 382,607,670 of NC_057808.1, read as the reverse complement.
TCGATAATATATGGTCATTCCCATTTGGAAAGAAGTTTTCCTTCAAAAAATCTAAAACGAGAGTTGTACAAAAGAACATATTCTCCAACTTTGAAATCCCACTTTTGGATTCTTTTATCATGCAATCTTTTAACATTGTCTTTGAATAGTTTGGCATTTTCATAAGCTTGGGTTCTCCATTCATCTAGTGAGCTAATATCAAATAACCTCTTTTCACCGGCAAGTTTGAAGTCATAATTGAGTTATTTAATTGCTCAAAATGCTTTATGTTCTAACTCAAGAGGCAAATGACAAGCTTTTCCATAAACCATTTTTTATGGAGACATACCCATATGATTTTTATAAGCTGTTCTGTAAGCCCAAAGTGCATCATCTAATTTCTTAGACCAATTCTTTCGGGGCCTATTGACAATTTTTATAATATTAATTTTATTTCTCTATTGTAAGTTCTACTTGACCACTAGATTGAGGATGATAGGGTGATGCAAATCTATGGTTAACATCATATTTAGCAAGCATTTTACGGAAACCACCATGAATAAAGTGTGAACCACCATCAGTCATTAAATATCCAGGGACTCCAAACCTTGGGAAAATAATTTCTTTAAGCATTTTAATGGAAGTGTTGTGATCAACACTACTAGTTGGAATAGCTTCTACCCACTTAGTGACACAATCAACAGCAACCAAAATATGAGTGTACCCATTAGAGGAAGGAAAAGGTCTCATATAATCAAAACCCCAAACATCAAATGGTTCAACAACAAGTGAATAATTCATAGGCATTTCCTGACGCTTACCGATATTACCAATTCTTTGACATTCATCACAAGACAAGACATACTTACGGGCATCCTTGAAAAGGGCAGGCCAATAAAAACCAGACTGCAATACCTTGTGAGCAGTTCTATCTCCCGCATGATGTCCTCCATAGGCTTCAGACTGACATTTGCGTAGGATTTGTTCCTGTTCATGCTCAGGTACACAACATCTAATAATACCATCTACTCCTTCTTTATAAAGATGTGGGTCTGATACGTCTCCAACGTAATAATTTATGAAGTATTCATGCTGTTATATTATCATTCTTGGATGTTTTACAATCATTTTATAGCAACTTTATATCATATTTTGGGAATAACCTATCGACATAGTGCCCAGTGCAAGTTGCTGTTTTTTTACATCGCAGAAAATCAATACCAAACGAAGTCCAAACGCAGCGAAACTTTTTGGAGATTTTTTTCTGGACCACAAGACACCCGGTGGGCCAAAGAAGTACTAGAGGGGAGCTCCGAGGGGAGCACAACCCACCAGGGCGCGCCCAGGTGGGTTGTGCCCACCTCGATGGCCTCCCGCACCGCCTCTACGCCCTATAAATTCCCAAATATTCCAAAAACCCTAGGGGAGTTGATAGATCAGAAGTTCCGCCGCCGCAAGCCTCTCTAGCCACGAAAAACCAATGTAGACCCCATTCCGGCATCCTATCGGATGGGGAAATCATCACCGGTGGCCATCTTCATCATCCCGACGGCCACCATGATGAGGAGGGAGTAGTCCATCCTCGGGGCTGAGGGTTTGTACCAGTAGCTATATGTTTAATCTCTCTCTCTCTCTCTCTCGTGTTCTTGAGATGGAAAGATCTTGATGTATCACAGGCTTTGTGTCACGACCGGTTTTCCAATAAAAATATTTATTGAGAGACCGATCCCTTTTACGGACCAGTAAAGAAGAATTCCTTCTCACTGGTAGACAATATCTTGGTCACAGAAGAAAACCAGGAGTACTCAATATAATACAAGGTTGAGCAGAGTCTGCTCAACAATTTATTACAGACACGCCAATAATACATAAAGGTGGATAGGGTGGCATAACCACTAACTCACGATAAAAGCGGTGGTGGAAATATCACAGCGAAGTGGGTGACATGACTCCTGAAACTAACAGCTCTTCGAGCGTCGGAGTGGGGCTCGAGGAGACTTATTGTGGGTGGCGGAAGCGTATATAATACAAGTGACCAATATCCAGGATCGCACGGGACTGACTGGGACTCCTCTAGGCGTCGGACTCACTATCAAACTCTTCATCCATGAGATCGCCTTCGTCAACATCTGGCCAAATCAACAAGCCAGGTGAGTACTATGAAAGTACTCGCAAGACAGTTCGGACATAAGATATAACAAATGTAAACATGATGCATATGAACAGATTAACAAGCGCACTCAGACATTGAGATTGTAATGCATGGGAAATAAAAGGGAAGTCGAGCGGTAGTCCTCCCGAAATCCCAAAGTAATACTGAAGGCCAAACGAGTGTCTGAATGACTCCTCGAGAGGAAACAAAGAAATAACAATGCCGCAGTCGGGCGTCAAGGCGACACCACATAAAGGGCTTATAATATAAATGACAGTGCATGCCACAGTCGGACGTCTGAGCGACATCACATAAAGGGCTTATATCAAAAGTAAATAACACGAGTGCCACAGTCGGACGTCTAAGCGACATCACATAAAGGGCTTATATCAAAAGTAAATAACAAGAGTGCCACAGTCGGACGTCTGAGCGACATCACATAAAGGGCTTATATCAAAAGTAAATAACAAGAGTGCCACAGTCAGACGTCTGAGCGACATCACATAAAGGGCTTATATCAAAAGTAAATAACAAGAGTGCCACAGTCAGACGTCTGAGCGACATCACATAAAGGGCTTATATTCCATAACTTGATATCTCAGTAGCTCAAGAATTTAATATCATTTCAAGGGCATAATCAGGTATGAAATATACAACAGGGTTAGTCCATCCACAGGAATAACGTTCAACCAAGTTTACCACTCAAGCTTGTTCACCGGGGATATACCACGAGGATTTGACATAGATATGGATACACTGGTCACGGTCCTTGACCATGGATACGATGACTCGGAAGGATTTGACTCTGCAGAGTTTGTACTTTAACCACAGCCAACGGATTTCAGTAGTCACAAGGACTAGTTCCGCTTACGGCGCTTTGGAAGAAACACATCTAACCAGTACACACCCATTCAACATTCCGAAGCCAGGAATCACCCTCGGCAACGTTCAAGAAAAACTTTGAGACGGGGAGGCTACAACCTCGCGTAGCATGGGATCAAATTTATATACGCGCGCTCTAAGGGGTGCCCCCCTCTTGGTCCCAACCGGAAACACCCATGCCCCCTGACCGGATGACTGGCTTTAATCCAGGGCCATGGAACCCTCATCCCGGCCCCTCCATTTGGTGTGTACACGGAAAGAGGTTATCAACTTACTAAACCGCATTCTTTGCAGAAAACATGTGGTAGCACGAAAGGGAAAGAACGGTAACGTGACTCAGTCCACGTTAACGTCGGAGTTTATCGGATGTCGTAAGGCTGGCATGCTACAACAATACCACCTTACTGCCTTTCATGTCACAACATGACTAGGCCATCTCTCATCAGAGATCACAGTAACTTCGGAACACACGGATAGTTGCCTCACATGCAACGAGATACTCACCGATGCTCATATGCCATGCACAAACCATTCAAGCAAACATGCAAAACACCTATCATATCAAAGGTTCAAACATGCTTGCCTGGTTCGGAGAAGTCGGAGTCTAGCTCGGCGAAGTTCGCGGCTCCGTCACCTCTTCCGGAACCTACGGTATAGCGAAAGCGTACACTAACGTGAAAATCATCGCGTGCATAAAATTTGTTCCAAATAAATACTATAAAAAACTAGACAAAAATACAAGACTGACAGAAAAAGAATCACTCAAAAATCATCTTTTATTAAAAAGTTATAAAGGTTTTAGTCCAGGGACTAATCTGTGATGAAACAGAAAATAACCAGGGACTTAACTGAGAAAACAGAAAACGGTTCGGAGTAAAAGGCGCCAGCCCAAAGAGAAAACGTATTTGCCCGAAGGCGCCAACAGAAAACGGTTCGAGGGGGAAAAAGAAGAGAGGCTGACGGGGGGGGGGGGGGGGGTCCACACGTCAGGTTTGAAAACGGTCAACGGAGCTCGCCGGCGCCCGAAGGCTGCGGTGGTCGCCGGAGTCGAACCGCGGCGAGTTAGAGAGATCGGAGGGTACCAAGAGGTTCAGTGTGTTCTTCCGCGTCGGTGGGTGGTGGACTTGGTCGTCGGAGAGCACCACGTCGGCGGCGACACTTTCTCCGGCGGACGGTGGCTCGGGCGATGGTGGAGAACTCCGGTGGGTGCTGCAAACTCCAAATTAAAGCGCGGGTCAGCAGAGTGGATGCACTAGAAGGCTACTGGCAAGAGCTGAGGGGTAGTGGTGCACGCACGGGAGCGAATCGAGCTGGGTCCCGTGGCGGGTCGAGGCGGCCGGAGTTGGGGAAGAAGGCTCCCTCGGGGCTCTTCCAGTGGCTTGGCGGGGTATTGGAGGTGTGTAGAGGTGGTGTGGGTTCGAGTTCGAGCTCGGGGCCTCTATTTATAGGCGATCCGAGGGGGTGGCCGTGAACGGGGTATCTCCGACGAGCGATTACGGCGAGGCAGTGGTTGGGCAGAGGGTTTAGGTGGCCAGGCAGCATCAGGGAGGTTCACTGGTGCCGTTCCCCCGCTAACCTTGGTCGGGCTTGGCGTAATAGCGCCGGTCCTCGACGGGGCGGCCGTACGGTCACGGCGGCGGCAGAGAGCGCGCTCCGCGCCTACCAGTTCACGACGAGGGTGTCAGCGCGCACGGGCGAGTGGGTGGCCACGCGGCGGCCTCCGGTGGCTTGGGCGGCGCTGGACGGCGCCGTCCATGCTGCGCCTCTCTCTGGCGGCCGCAAAGCCGCCGCTGCCGTCGCTCACGGGGTGGCGCACCTCCTCCTGCTCGTCGCCGACGTCCGCAAGCTTCCAGGAGATCGTGCGGCGCAGGGATAAGAAGGAGAGAACAGGGAGCAAGGCGCCACACCGGCTACTGGCGAGATCGACAACAGGTTCTGAAGAAAACGACAGTGCTCACTGAAACTGTATCTCTGAATTTTCTGAACATGATAGCAACAGTGTCCAGCAGGTGTTCGACGAAATGATTTGGCATGAAGAATTTTTTTTCTGGAGCTGGGACTTGGTGAGGTGACCTCTCAATGCACCCAGAGGCTGCCTGAATTTTCTCAGATTTTTAGGAGAAGAATTTAAATGAATTTCATCAAATTTGGCAAATGAGGTCCAAACTTGCAGCAATAAAAATTTGAAATATTTGAACTGGAGACCAGTGGATCTTCATGAATCTTGGTTGAGGGCTCTAAGGACTAGCCAGGGAAATTGGTTTGGAGACAAAACTCAAAGCAGAAAGGGTAGCTCCTTTGTAAATCTCCAAGAGCTAGAATAGAAGGCAGAAATATTTTTGATAAGAAATAAATGGAAGAGAAATATATGGAGAGGTTCAAACTGCTGGATTTGAAGTATATCATGATCCAAAGATGGGGAAAGGCTTATGGGAGGGGATTTCCACTCATGTCATGGCAAGAGGAGATTTTAAAAAGGGGAGAAGATCACTCCAAATGCCATAGGGCTATTTAAAAGAATTTTCAAAAGAAAATCTCCCAAGTGAAAAGCATTTGGTTTTGAGTCCACATAAGAAGGAAAAACCTCCAAGACCAAAATCAAGTCTTGGGTGAATCCAAAACAAAACACTTGTCATAAAAGAAAAATATTTTGAGAGGGAGAGTACTTCAGAAATTTTTTAATAACATCCCTCAAATCAAATAAAAGTTTGAAAAAGCCAAATAAAATTTTTGGGTGTCACACTTTGTTAATATAGTTGGATCGTATGGTGTTTATCCCTCTCTATCTTGTTGTGAATTGAGTTTTCCCATTGAGATTTCGTTCATATCAGATTGAATACTTTTATGGATTTGAGAACACTTTATGTATGTCTTACTATGAATACCCGTGGTGACAATGGGGTATCATATTGATTCACTTGATATGTGTTTTGGCACTCAACTCGCGGATTCCTGAGGTGACATTGGGGTAATCTATGCATAGGGGTTGATCGATGTTCTCGTCTTTGTTTCTCCGGTAGAAGTCTTGGGGCCCTCTTTGAGGTTCTTTGTGTTGGATTGAGTATTGTGAATCTGATTTTTTATGCATATCGCATAATCAACTCACGAATACTCGCGGTGACATTGGAGTATCTAGGTGACATTAGAGTTGGTTGATGTGTATCCTATGGTGTTACTTTAGTACGAACTCTTGGTCAGATCAATCGAAAAGAATAGCTTGGTGTTATTTTAGTACGAACTCTAGGATAGATTGATCGGAAAGAATAGCTTTGAGGTGGTTTTGTACCCTACGAAAAATTTCTTCTTATGTTCTCCGCTAGATAGGAACTTTGGAGTTATTCTTCATCGCACGTTGAGGGAAGGTTATACGATCCAATTATATTAGCATTGTTGAGAGATTGCACTAGCGAAAGTACGGACCCTAGGCCTCATTTTGAAGCATTGCAATACCGTTTGTTCTCACTTTTGTTACTCGTTACCTTGCTGTTTTTTATTGTTACTATTACAAAAATCAGTATCTACTATCATTACTACACTTGTATCACCATCTCTTCGCTGAACTAGTGCACCTATACAATTTACCATTGTATTTGGTGTGTTGGGACACAAGAGACTTTTATTATTTGGTTGCAGGGTTGTTTGAGATAGACCATCTTCATCCTATGCCTCCCGCGGATTGATAAACCTTAGGTCATCCACTTGAGGTAAATTTGCTACTGTCGTACAAAACTCTGCGCTTGGAGGCCCAACACGAGTCTACAAGAACAAGTTGTGTAGTAGACATCAAGCTCTTTTCTGGCGCCGTTGCCGGGGAGGTGAGTGCATGAAGGTATATCTTTAGATCTTGCAATCGAATCATTTTGTTTCTTGTTTTATCACTAGTTTGGTTTATAAAAAGAAAACTACAAAAAAATGGAATTGAGGTGGTCTCATATTATTCGTCTTTATAATGTCTTTCTTGAAAATGATGGATAAAAAAATTGTGCTCAATTGATAGAAGAGGAATTCAATAAAATGTTTGGCACAAAATCCATGAATGATGAGCATGATTGCAATGTCTAGCATGAATTCTTTGAATATCCATGATGTGAATGATATGCAAAGCCATAAGCTTGGGGATGCTATGTTTGTGAATATGATATTTTTGGTCCCCCAAGTTTTGATGAGAATATTTATTATGATGAAAGCATGACTCCTATTTATGATGATTATATTGATGAAAGTGTATTTGGAGAGGTCATGACTTTATTTAATGACGATTCCACTATTTTGGAAGAGGTTTCAATTGACAATGATAAAAAAGTTGCTATCTATGATGATTACGGTGATGACATATATGTTATAGAGAATAATGATAACCATGAAACTTGTCATCATGATTTTAATTTTCAATCACATGATAGTTATTTTGTTGAGCTTGCTCCCACTACTATGAATGAGAAGGACTTTGCTTGTGTGGAGAGTAATAAAATTTGTATGCTTATAGATCATGAAAAGAATGCTTTATGTGATAGTTATATTGTTGAATTCATTCATGATGCAACTGAAAATTATTATGAGAGAGGAACATATGCTTGAAGGAATTGCAATAATATCATGTTTCCTCTATTTATGTTGAAAGTTTTGAAGTTGTGCTTGTTTTGCCTTCCTATGCTAGTTGATTCTTGTTCCCATAAATTGTTTGCTCACAAAATCCCTATGCATAGGAAGTGTGTTACGCTTAAATGTGCTAGTAATATGATTCATGATGCTCTCTATGTGTTTCAATCCTTATCTTTCATGTGAGCATCATTGAAATCATCATGCCTAGCTAGGGGCGTAAAACAATAGCGCTTATTGGGAGGCAACCCAATACCTTTGATATTTTTGTTTTCCTTGCTGTTCTTCAATAACACAATTATGCCTTTGATTATATTGTGTTTTCATGTTTTGATTAGTGTTTGTGCCAAGTAAAGCCTTTGGGATAGTGTGTATGATAATTAACTTGATTCTGTCAAAAAACAGAAACTTCTGTGCTCAGTCCAGGAATTTTCAAAGTTCACCGGAACATGCTTTTGTTCTAAAATTTTTATAGATGATTGATATACAAATTCCCTACACTGTCCTAATTTTTGAGGATTTTTGGAGTAGCAGAAGTATGGTCCTAGTTCAGATTACTACAAACTGTTCTGTTTTTGACAGATTCTGTTTTCAATGCATAGTTTGCTTGTTTCCTAGTTTCTATGGCTTATATTGCTCAATATAAATTGTGGAAATGATAAGTTACAGTAGGAATTGTGTGAGAACAATTATGAATCTTGTCTTTGACAGTACCAAAGTGGATGATTTGTCTTTATCATACTAACCTATCTCACGAAGTTCCGTTAAGTTTTATGTGATAGAAGTTTTCAAGTTTTGGGGTGATATATCGATATGAGGAGAATAAGGAGTGACAAGACCCTAAGTTTGGGATGCCCAAGGCACCCCCAAGGTAATATTCAAGGAAGATCCAAGCAACTAAGCTTGGGGATGCCCCGGAAGGCATCCCCTCTTTCGTCTCCAACACTATTGGTAACCTCACTTGAAGCTATATTTTCATTCGTCACATGATATGTGTTTTGCTTGGAGCTTCATTTTCTTTTGTTAGGATTTGCTTGCCATTATTTAGATTAATGTTTTGCATCTTTTATTTCAATAAAAATGCCAAGTATAGCCTTTACCATGCTTATTTTGCATGTCTATATGTTGCTGTTTGAAAACAGAAAGTTGCACGCTAGTGCGTGAATTCTTGAGAAAAGTCGGAATGTGATAAAATGTTGAAACATTTTGCAAAATAATCTATGATAAATTTTGTACAGTGTGGTAAATTTTAAGAAGTTTTGGAGTTACATAAGTATTGATATTCTTGCTTTCTTTACAGACTGTCCTGTTTAGATAGATTGCTGTTATGTTTGCATTGTTTGCATATGTTTGCTTGTTTAATGATTCTATTTGAGGATAGGAGTATTAAATATTGTAGTGATCCAACCTCAAACGGTCAAATCTCTGTGCATAAGTGTCATCCCTAGATCGGTAATGCTGACACACACAGTACTTGAAGGATTTATAGCAGAGTTCAATCACACACTTATTACATCGAATGTCTCAAAAGAGAACTTATTACAATAATATGGCTTAAGGCCAACTAAATACGATAACAGCGGAAGCTTCGAAGGTAAAATGAGTCCATCAACTGCAACGGCATAGCTGAGTGCACAACAACGACCTAGCGCACCTTACTCTTCGTCTGAAAAGTTTGCAACATAACACGTTGCAGCCCGAAACGGGTCAGCACATGGAATATGCTGGCAAAATAACACTATAGAGCAATGAACAAGAACAGCTACATCTATATGCATATATGGTTGGTGAAGGCTCTATGGTTATCATTTTGCGTAAAGCCAATTTTTCCCTACTGCAAAGGAATATATTTTATTTAACTACAAAGTTTGTTGAAAACATTGAGAATGGAAACCCCATCTCAATCCCAAAATTAATAATAAATAACCCAACAAATTAATTAAGTAAAGTGATGAGATCATCATAATAATTCAAGAACCTGAAAGTGCGTTATATCGACTAGAGGGGGGTGAATAGACGATTTTTATGAATTCTTCACTGAGGAATTTGCAGGTGAGGAAATTCCTTAGCGAAGAACTACTTGCAGCGGAATAAGTACTCAAAAGTAAACATAACAGAACACAAGCATGGTCATCATGATGAAATGAAGACAAGCACAGAGTATAGAAAGCGTAATCACAGGATAACACAGGATGAAGACAAAACAGACTGAAGAACTAGAACTGAGGGAATTGAGAAAGTCTTCAAACACATATTTGAACAAGCGCACAACACAGTTATGAGGAAATGAAAGAGTTGAAGAAATAGAACCAGTTGGCTTGGTGAAGACAATGATTTGGTAGACCAGTTCCAACTGCTGTCTCAATTGTACATCTGGTTGGAGCGGCTAGGTATTTAAACCTGAGGACACACAGTCCCGGACACACAGTCCTCACCGTATTCTCCTTGAACTAAGGTCACACAGACCTCGTCCAATCACTCGTGGTAAGTCTTCAGGTGACTTCCGAACCTTCACAAACTCGTTCACTCGGCGATCCACAATTCCTCTTGGATGCTCTAGACCATGACGCCTAACCGTCTGGAAGAAGCACAGTCTACAAGGGTATGGTCCGTTCGGCGCTAGGATCATCGGTGATTTGGATCACGACGAGTACGACTCTATCAACCCCGTTCTCTTGAACGCTTTCGCTCGCGATCTACAAGGGTATGTAGATGCACTCCTCCCCTCTCGTTGCTAGCATCTCCTAGATTGATCTTGGTGACACGTAGGAAAATTTTGAATTTCTACTACGTTCCCCAACAGCACAGTCTTCAAAGGTAATAAGCGTCGGATCCACGCAGGATCAATCTCTTCAGTGATGCTCAATCACTTTGGGTTTGTAGGTGTTTGGGTTTGGGTTTTTCCTCACTCGATGATTTTCGCTCAAAGTCTTCGGAGGATGGGATGCTCTCAAATGGCAAATGTCAGTTTCTCTCGGAGCAGCCAACCAGCTAGTGGTTGTAGGGGGCGGCTATTTATAGCCTAGGGAGTAGCCCGACATGATAAGACATAAATGCCCTTCAACGATATGACCATTAGGTGGGTAGATATTTTGGGACAGCTGGCGCATAACACAACAACGGTCGGAAATTTGAGTATCAAATTCCTCAGGGCTATCATGTTCCTCACTGTGTAGGCAATCCGCACTGGCGAACTCCTAACTCCTCAGTCAGAACAAATTCCTCAGAGACCAGAAGAACTTCGTCTCTGTCACTGAAGAATATGACTGAACTGTATGAGATTTCCAATGGCTTCACTCAAAGGGGTTGGTGGGTGTAGGATTTTGAGTTGAGCATCACATGGAAATTTTTCCTTAGTATTTCCTCGACCCCCATTAACAGTACGGTGTTTCCTATGACTCAAGAAAGAGAAAATGAAACTACGAAAACAAAAGTCTTCACGCTTCATGTTCCTCGAATGAATACCAAATCTTCAAGGTCACACCAATTTCTTCACTTTCAAAGTCTTCGGAAATCCGAAGTCTTCAGTCGAAGAACTTCATTTTTAGGGGTCGACTTTCTCTGTAAATATCAAACTCATCATAGACTTATAGACCTGTATACACTCACAAATGCATCAGTCCCTTAACCTATAAGTCTTCAATACACCAAAATCACTAATGGGCACTAGATGCACTTACAATCTCCCCCTTTTTGGTGATTGATGACAATATAGGTTAAGTTTTCAACGGGGATAAACATATGAAGTGTAAATACTGATATTGAGGAATTTGATTGCAAGATATAGAAGAACTCCCCCTGAAGATGTGCATAGTGAGGAATTTGCTTTTGAAGCAATGCACACTTGAAGAGTAGAATCATGGAGATCTCCCCCTATATCTTGTAATTCATACACGCATTTGACATATAATATGAAGAGTTTGAAATGCATGATGAAATATGGTGACTGATGTAATTCAGCATGCGTGCATAAACATTAATGAGGAATAAGCATGCAGAAAAACTTCAACAAAAGTATCAGGTCACCATAGAGTTTAAGTTTACAACTCGATCCAGCAAAGTCATCAGAAGAACGAGAGTTGTAACTTAACGAAAAATACCCATATAAGATAGACCCGCTTGAAGACTAACTCAAATTTCTCCCCCTTTGTCATCGAATGACCAAAAGGATCGAAAATGAGGACTAACGCCCCTGAAGAATATCAAGTTGATGAAGGAGCGCCAGCGTTGTTGGGGTCGTTTGTTGATGTAGGGCTTGCCGCAGTGTCGTCCAAGTCTTCATGCTCATCGGTGTCGCGTGATGAAGAATATGAGCTAGCCACCAAGGAAGGAACCTTGACCTTCTTGTATTTCTTCGGTGGAGGTGCAGACCAGTCAAAATGTTCCTTGAGACCCATGTTCTTCAATCCTTCTTCACCATATACATGCGATAGAATAGCCCAGCTGCGATCGAGGACTTCATGGAGGTAGTAATGGTTTTTCTTCACTGCATTATGTGTAGCAGTCATGTTGTGAAGAATTGGACCAAACTGACGCTTAACCCATTTATGGTTTCGATCCACCTTCTGGTGAAGACTTAGCAGAAGCTCACGGTCAGTCATCACACGAGGAGCAGTAGCATGAGGATTTGGCTTGGAGGCATGGGCAGCAGAATCATGAGTGGCAGAGTCATCATTGGTGGAATAAGATGCAGCCTTGCGAAATTGACCATCCAATGGACGAATGCCTTCATCTATAATAGCTGGTGCCTTGCCCTTATCGTCAGCTGAGGAATAGGTCCGCTTGAGGACTTCAATCGGGGGCAAGTAGCTGAGGTGATTCTGAAAATCAGCTTTGTAGTTGAGTGAAGACCTTGTCCTGAGGAATCTCATAATCCAAGGTGCGTAAGGCTTCAGCTCAAACGGAGAAAGTGCAACATTTGCCAGAGTCCTCATGAAGAAATCGTGATAATTGACAGGAATGCCATGAATGATGCTGAAAACCAGATTCTTCATGATGCCGACAATTTCCTCATCAGATGAGTCGTGGCCTTTGATTGGACTCATAGTCTTCGTCAGAATACGATAGACTGTCCTTGGTACATACTGCAATTCCTTCACGAGGAATTTTGTCCTTGAGGCTTGACCGAGCTTCAATGGCTTCATCAGCACTTGCATATAGTGATCAGTAAGCTCAGGCTCTTGGTACATGCAACAAGCTCCTTCAGGTGGAGGGTTGATGGGCAGGGCGTGAAGTAATTCAGTGGTCGGTGCCTTATAGTGAGTATTTTTGGTCATCCAGTCCAAAACCCAGGAGTTCACATCGTCAGCATCTCCTGTGATGTGCAAAGTTGCGTAGAATTGAAGAATGAGTTCTTCATTCCAATCAACTATGTCTGTGCAAAAGTTGAGGAGGCCTGTGTCATGAAGCACACTAAGGACAGGTGAGAAGCACGGCAGTGATTCCATGTCCACATGAGGAATATTCTCGTGGTCGAAGACTTTGTCCTATTTGAAAAGCAGTGAAGAATAGAAGTTTGCCTGGCTGGCGGTCCAGAAGCGCTTCCTTCTAAGACGAGAAGAATCATAGGGATTGTAGTCAGTGAAGAACACGTGCTCGCCAAAGAAATCATCAGCCTTGAATTTCTGCTTCTTTGAGAATGGATCCTTTGGTTTGGGCTGAGGAGTGTCAGTCAATTGCATGATCACCTCGGGAATCGCAATCTCAGGTTCTTCAGGCTGAGGAATTCCAGCTTCTACTCCAGTGACAGCCTGGGTCTTCAATTCTTCATTTAAATTTTCTTCAGCACTAGTGGCTGGAATTTCTTCATGGACAGACGGTGTGGCATGAGGTTCATCAGATCCCATTTGAACTGTAGTTGCTGGGGATTGAGGAATTTGTTGCAATGGTGTGAAGAGTGGAGAGTTGGGGTGCTGACTTTCCCAAAAGTCATCATTCAGCACAGGTGTGGTACAACCAATGTCCACATCTTCATCTTCCATTTCTTCAACGCCGGCCTCTTCAGCAGTAAACTGAGGCATAGGCGAGGAAACAGCTGGAGTTGAAGGGATTTCATCCACTTCAATTTCTTCATCCATCTGCTCTGACGTAGCAGCAGAAGGAGTTTCTTCATCAGATCCTCTAGGGATCACATATTCTTCATCAAAAGGGACGATTTCCTTTGATGGCATGGTGGAAACAGGAACAACATCAATTGGATTTGCAAACGAGCTGGTCAAAGACTTCATCTTCTTCGGAGCTGAAGAATCTGATGAAGTTGATGCCTTCCTTTTCTTCACTGCTGCACGCTCTGCAGCCTTGGTCTTCTTTGCATCTGATGCAGATGGAAGAATTGGAGTTGGGGTAGGCGCAGGAGGAGCAGAGGAATTTGGTTGATTTTCTTCAGGCACAACTGATGCAGTTGCCCTGACCTCTTCATTTTCTTCAGGCGCACCACTAGTGGATGCCCTGGAAATTTCATCAGCGGCTGGAATGCAATCATCAGCCCTGGAACTCACATTTTCTTCAGCAGCCTAAATGTGATCAGCGGTGCTGGCATGTTCTTCAGTTGGCTGAGCAGATGCTTCAGCCTGAGGAATTTCTTGTTGCGATGGGGCTGCAACATTTGAGGTGAACTTTTCAGTCAGTTTTACAAACCTGACCTTGGCTCCTTGCCAATCAGCATAGTAAGCATTGAAATCATCGCTGAGGACTTTGATTTCAGACTGGATCTTCACAAGTTCATCAGTTGTTATAGTGACAACGTTGTTCTTCAGGATTTTTTCCTTCCTGTACTGCGCTTTCTTGATCTGCCTGGCCTTCTCAAATTTCCATTTCTCTTCTTGGATGAAGGCAGTCAGCATATGACTTTGGCCAGGAGTCAACTTGAAATCAGGCATAGGAGTGTTTGGATCCTTGTGCCAGAGATCAATGTAGTCGAGGATCAACTTTGGATCCAAAAGCAGAGGCACATTTGTGCCCTTGGCTCTAGCGGCCCTGACTTGCCTATCTCTGATGATTTCTGCAAGTTCATCATCATCAGCTTCGTCTTCTTCAGACGGCACTTGGAAGGCGACCTGCTTCTTGTGAGGACTTGGGCGAGAACCTCGTCCAGCAGTGGTCTTTGTCTTCAGCAGAGAGGGTCCCGTTGAAGAATTTGGTGCAGCTGAGGAACTAGCAGAAGCTCCTGAGGCAATAGAGATGCCTGTAGTCCTTTGGCATGTGGCAAGATGCACAGGTGCTGAGGACTTGGTTGGAGCAGCTGAGGACTTTGGAGGAGGAGGAGCAGCGTGAGGAATTTGCCGTGAGGGCTTTGAGGATTCTGGCCGTGAGGGCATAGCTGAGGAACTTGTCCTTGAGGACATTGATGGCGAAGCACTTGGCTTGTGCGCAGGCTTCTTTGCCATGGATTTCTTCGGCTTGACAGAGGCCTCAGCGGCAACAGCAGCAGCAGAGTCTTCATTGAATTTCCTCACTGCTTCTCTGGCTTGTCTAGCCAGCTTGGCCTGGCACTTGGCCCATTCATCAGG
The DNA here is from genome assembly GCF_018294505.1 of Triticum aestivum. NCBI lineage: Eukaryota > Viridiplantae > Streptophyta > Magnoliopsida > Poales > Poaceae > Triticum > Triticum aestivum. The sequence continues at coordinate 382,592,550 of NC_057808.1, read as the reverse complement.
ATAGTCCTCACCGCGCTTGAGGCTGGTGGGATCCACTTCTTGGCCATGTGCCAATGGAGGTCTTGGGCATGGAGGATTGAATGCGAATTTCTTCATGTATTTAGGAGTAACATATCTGTACTCCCTCCACTCCCTTGCCCATCTCCTCTCTATCCTCTGTATGCGCACCTTGCGCTGATTCTTGTCCTCCTTACCAAACTTGGCCTCATCAGGAGTGCAATAGTCTTTGTATATATCATCAGGGATCTCAAAGGCAGTGTTGACTTCAGGCCTCTTTCCTCCTTTCTGTGGCTTCTTACCGTCAGCCATTTTCTTCAGTTGAGGAATTTGAACAGTTGAATTCTCTGAAGAAGTATGCAACTTTTCTTCGAGGAATGCTTATGATCGAAGTCAATATCATTTTCATCAGTGCACAGATGGCCATTTGTGGGCATTGGAATTTTGACGCCTTTGCAATCCTGCGTGCCGAATTTCCTCAGTACATCCTTGAGGTATTTCTCCTGAGATATGAATATGCCATTGCGTTGTTGACGAATTTGAAGACCTAAGAAGAATTTCAACTCTCCCATCATAGACATTTGATATTCTTCACTCATCATATAAGCAAATTCATCACTATAACGTTGGTCAGTACAGCCAAAGATAATATCATCAACATATATTTGGCACACAAACAATTCACCATCATAAGATTTAGTGAAAAGAGTAGGGTCGAGTGAACCGGGTTTGAAGCCTTTCTTCATGAGGAATTCCTTCAAAGTATCATACCACGCCCGAGGGGCCTGCTTGAGGCCATATAGGGCCTTATTGAATCTGAAGACTTTGTCAGGATGCTTTGGATCTTCAAAACCTGGGGGTTGAGCAACATATAGTTCTTCCTCAAGCTTACCATTGAGGAATGCACTTTTCACATCCATTTGATATAAAGTGATATCATGATGGTTAGCATAAGCAAGTAATATGTGAATAGCCTCAAGTCTAGCAACAGGTGCAAAAGTTTCATCGAAATCAATTCCTTCAACCTGTGTGTAGCCTTGAGCTACAAGCCGTGCATTATTCCTCACCACAAGGCCATTTTCATCTTGCTTGTTGCGGTAGATCCACTTTGTGCCAATGATATTGTGCTTGCGAGGATCTGGACGTTTGACCAGTTCCCAGACGTTGTTGAGCTCGAACTGATGTAATTCTTCTTGCATGGCCTGAATCCACTCAGGCTCCAGAAATGCTTCATCTACCTTAGTGGGCTCTGTGATAGAGACAAAAGCATAGTGCCCACAAAAGTTAGATAAATGTGAAGCTTTTGAGCGTGTGAGAGGACCTGGTGCTTCAATGTCATCGATGATCTTTTCAACTTGCACTTCTTTTGCAACGCGAGGATGAGCTGGTTGTCGTCGAGGAATTTGATCAGCATTTTCTTCAGCACCATTTTCTTCAGCATTTTCTTCAGGTGCATTAGCTCGACGTTCTTCACGTTCTGGAATGAATTCTTCAGCAGATTCTTCGGTAGGAATGACATCCTCAGTAGACTTGAACTTGATAGATTCCTCAGGTGCCTGTTCATCTATCACAGAAGGAAGGTGCTCTCTTTGCGAGCCATTAGTTTCATCGAACCGCACATCTACAGTTTCAACAACCTTGTGAAGAACGTTGTTGAAGACTCTGTAGGTGTGCGAGTCCTTTCCGTAACCAAGCATAAAACCTTCATGTGCTTTCGGTGCAAATTTAGCATTGTGATGCGGATCTCTAATCCAACATTTAGCACCGAAGACTTTGAAATAACTCACATTGGGTTTCTTGTCAGTGAGGAGTTCATAGGCAGTTTTCTTGAAGAATTTGTGAAGATATACCCTGTTGATGATGTGGCACGCAGTATAAATTGCCTCAATCCAGAAGTGACAAGGCGTCTTGTACTCATCAAGCATAGTGCGAGCCATCTCAACAAGAGTCCTGTTCTTGCGCTCCACGACACCATTCTGCTGAGGAGTATAAGGAGCAGATAACTCATGAGTAATACCAAGTTCATCAAGATAGTCATCAAGACCAGAGTTCTTGAACTCAGTTCCATTGTCACTTCTGATGTGCTTGATCTTCACACCAAAGTTGGTTGAAGCCCTCGAGGAAAATCGTTTGAAGACTTCCTGCACTTCATGTTTGTAAGTAACAATGTGTACCCATGTGTAACGAGAGTAACCATCAACAATAGCAAAGCCATAGAGAGATGCATCATTTGTGACTGCTGAGTAATGATTAGGACCAAAGAGGCCCATGTGAAGCAATTCGAATGGTCGAGTAGTAGTCATGATAATCTTCGCTGGATGCTTAGCCTTGGTCATCTTTCCAGCTTCAGAAGCTCCGCATAAGTGATCCTTGAGGAATTTGACATTCTCAATGCCAATGACATGCTTCTTCTTTGCAAGCGTGTGCAAATTCCTCATGCCTGCATGACCAAGTCGTCGATGCCATAGCCAGCCTTCTGAAGCTTTTGCAAGTAGGCACACGGCTGGTTGCGGTCCTGTAGAGAAATCAACAATATACAAGTCTCCTCTCCTAAAGCTTTCGAAGACTTTGGAATTGTCAGCTTCCATAACCACAACACAACCATACTTGCCAAAGACAACAACCATATCAAGATCACAAAGCATTGAGACAGACATGAGGTTGTATCCTAAGGACTCGACAAGCATGACTTTGTCCATGTGTCGATCCTTTGTGATCGCAACCTTACCTAGACCCAATACCTGACTTTTTCCTTTGTCAGCAAAGATGATATGCTTCAGATGCGATGGTGATAAGGGAGCATCCATCAATAGATTCTTGTCACCAGTCATGTGATTTGTACATCCACTATCGAGGACCCACTCAGTGGCTTTGGGTTGATCATCCTACAGATGAATTAGTGCAGCTTACGAACTCATATACTTCATCAATGAAGAATATGCCATCAATTCATCAGATCAATTTCATCAAGTAATAGAACAGATAAAGCAGTATGAGGACGTGAGAAATGAAAGCTCATTTCTTCATGATTAGCCTGCGTCCTTTCAGGCATTTTTCAGGTCTCCAGCAAATTCTTCAGATGTTTACGCACGTCTGGAGACCTGACCCTGCAGAAGAGATTAGTTCTTTTTCTTCACCACCCACATCTGAAGGGGTGGCAAAGAGTTCATCACTCTGCGAGCTCCATACGAGAAAGGTGGCATAGAAGCCAATCCATTTCGTTTCACATAAGAGGAGTTAGGGTAAGCATATGAATAAGCAGAGAAATTTTTCGAGGACTTATGAACATAATGATTAGAAGAATAATGCTCATATTCATAGCCCTTAGCTCTTCCCTGCGAAACATAGTTCTTAGCACGATGATATTCATATGAGGACTTTAATCCTTTTGAGGAATTTGATCCACGTGAGGAATTCGATCCGTATGAGGACTTGGATCCATATGAAGAATTTGGTCCATATGAAGAATTTGATCTGGGGTTCCTATTCTTCACAGGTGGTGTCATGAGGACATTCACCTGAAGACTTTCAAGGCACTTTCTGGGAACCCAGATTTTCTTCATAGGAGAACCGTTCCTGCAGTTAGTGCCAACATATCTAGCAAATACTTCACCATTCTGATTTTTAAACAGTTTATAGTTGGAGTCAAATGACTCATCAGAAGAATGAGAAGATTCACATGTAAAGCCAGATAAATTGGATGGATCAACTGGAGGTCCCTTTGCAGCAACCCATGAGGTTTTGGGGTACTGCTCAGGCTTCCAATATGTACCATCAGCATTGAGTTTCCTCTCAAAGGCAATACCCTCTTTCCTAGGGTTCCTGTTGAGGATCTACTTTTTAAGCACATCACAAAGAGTTTGATGCCCTTTGAGACTTTTGTACATGCCCGTCATGTACAATTGCTTCAGCCCTGCATTGTCAGTAATACTAGCAATGTCCTTAGATGAGGAATTAGTGATAGCAGAGACAGATGAAGAATTTGTAACATTAGAAGCATTTGAACATTCAGGTGAAGAATTAGCAGATTCACGTTCAATGCATTTCAAACATGGAGGAACAAATTCTTCCTGAGAAGCGCTGATTTGTTGAGCAAGTAATGAATCGCGCTCCTTCTGAAGATCTTCATAACTCACTCTTAGCTTCTCAAGATCTTGTTTTATTTGAAGAATTTCATAAGAAAGCTTCTCATGATCAGACAAGAGAGTGTTATGATGACCTTGAAGATTGTCAAACCTAGTCTGAAGTCTCTGAAGATTTTCAGTCAAGGTTTTAGTGCTATCCATTTCTTCACCCAACATATCATCACTTTTTTCTAGCATGTTTTGAACCTTTTCAAAAGCCCTTTGTTGTTTCACAGCAATCTTAGCAAGTTTAGAGTAGCTAGGCTTGAGGTTTTCATCTGATTCATTCTCACTTGATTCAGAGGAGGTATATTTGAGTACCTTGGCACCCTTTGCCATGAAGCAATAGGTGGGAGCGTAGTCATCATTGCCTTCATCGGCCTTGTTGGTGAGGTCATTTTCTTCAGAGTTGAAGATAGTCTTGCTGACGAATGCAGTAGCGAGAGCTAGGCTCGCCACACCGGATTCAGACTCCTTAGACGCCTCCTCTTCCTCATTTTCTTCAGATTCAGCCTCAGAGTCCATTTCCTTGCCAATGAATGCCCGAGCCTTCTTGGAGCTACTCTTCTTGTGAGATGAAGACTTTGAGGATTTTGATGATGAAGACTTTGAGGATTTCTTCTTTTTCTTCGCATCATCAGAACTGTAATCCTTGTATTTCTTCTTCTTTGATTCCTTTTCCCACTGAGGACAATCCTGAATGTAGTGTCCAGGTTTCTTGCATTTGTGACAAAGCCTTTTTCTTGTAGTCATTGGACGAGGAATCATTGCTCCTTGAGGGTCTTCCAAAGCGACCACATCTTGAGAACTTCTGGGATTTCTTCACGAGCAGTGCTAGTTCATGGCTCAGTTCTTCAGGATCACCAAGGTTGCTGCCAGAGTCTTCATCTTCAGACTCAGAAACTGCCTTGGCCTTCAGTGCACGTGATCTGCCATAGCTCGAACCATAGAGATCTCTCTTTTCAGCAAGCTGGAACTCATGAGTATTTAGCCTCTCGAGGATATTAGTGGGATCAAGCGACTTGTAATCAGCACGTTCTTGTATCATTAATGCCAGAGTATCAAATGAGGAATCAAGTGATCTCAACAATTTCTTCACCACCTCATGGTCGGTGATGTCAGTGGCACCAAGCGCTTGAAGCTCATTTGAGAAGTCAGTGAGGCAATCGAAGGTTTGTTGAACATTTTCATTGTTGAGTCTTTTGAAGCGGTTGAAGAGATTGCGAAGAACGTCAACTCGAGAGTCACGCTGTGTTGAGACTCCTTCATTCACTTTGGACAGCCTATCCTAGATAAGCTTAGCAGTATCCAAAGCACTCACTCTTCCATACTGTCCTTTGCTCAGATGGCCACATATGATATTCTTCGCTTGAGAATCGAGTTGCTTGAATCTCTTCACATCAGCAGCATTCAGAGAAGGTGTGACTGAGGGAACACCATTTTCCACAACATACCAGAGATCATTATCAATTGCCTCAAGATGCATTCGCATCTTATTCTTCCAGTAGGGGTAGTCCATCCCATCGAAGGTTGGACACCCAGCAGAGACCTTGATCATACCTGCGATCGACATAACTAAAACTCCAGGCGGTTAAACCAAAATCACACAGAACAAGGGAGTACCTTGCTCTGATACCAATTGAAAGTGCGTTATATCGACTAGAGGGGGGTGAATAGGCGATTTTTATGAATTCTTCACTGAGGAATTTGCAGGTGAGGAAATTCCATAGCGAAGAACTACTTGTAGCAGAGTAAGTACTCAAAAGTAAACATAACAGAACACAAGCAAGGTCATCATGATGAAATGAAGACAAGCACAGAGTACAGAAAGCGTAATCACAGGATAACACATGATGAAGACAAAACAGACTGAAGAACTAGAACGGAGGAAATTGAGAAAGTCTTCAGTCAAAGTCTTCAAACACAGATATGAACAAGCGCACAACACAGTTATGAGGAAATGAAAGAGTTGAGGAAATAGAACCAGTTGGCTTGGTGAAGACAATGATTTGGTAGACCAGTTCCAACTGCTGTCTCAGTTGTACATCTGGTTGGAGCGGCTAGGTACTTAAACCTGAGGACACACAGTCCTCACCGTATTCTCCTTGAACTAAGGTCACACAGACCTCGTCCAATCACTCATGGTAAGTCTTCAGGTGACTTCCGAACCTTCACAAACTCGGTCACTCGGCGATCCACAATTCCTCTTGGATGCTCTAGACCATGACGCCTAACCTTCTGGAAGAAGCACAGTCTTCAAAGGTAACAAGCGTCGGATCCACGCAGGATCAATCTCTTCAGTGATGCTCAATCACTTTGGGTTTGTAGGTGTTTGGGTTTGGGTTTTTCCTCACTCGATGATTTTCGCTCAAAGTCCTCGGAGGATGGTATGCTCTCAAATGACAAGTGTCAGTTTCTCTCGGAGCAGCCAACCAGCTAGTGGTTGTAGGGGGCGGCTATTTATAGCCTAGGGAGCAGCCCGACATGATAAGACATAAATGCCCTTCAATGATATGACCATTAGGTGGGTAGATATTTTGGGACAGCTGGCGCATAGCACAGCAACGGTCGGAAATTTGAGTATCAAATTCCTTAGGGCTATCATGTTCCTCACTGTGTAGGCAATCCATGAAAGTGCGTTATATCGACTAGAGGGGGGTGAATAGGCGATTTTTATGAATTCTTCACTGAGGAATTTGCGGGTGAGGAAATTCCGTAGTGAAGAACTACTTGCAGCGGAATAAGTACTCAAGAGTAAGCATAGCAGAACATAGGCATGGTCATCATGATGAAATGAAGACAAACACAGAGTACAGAAAGCGTAAACACATGATAGCACAGGATGAAGACAAAGAGACTGAAGAAATTGAACTGAGGAAATTGATAAAGTCTTCTGTCAAAGTCTTCAAACACAGATATGACAAGCACACAACACAGTAATGAGGAAATGAAAGAGTTGAGGAAATAGAACCAGTAAGCTTGGTGAAGACAATGATTTGGTAGACTAGTTCCAACTGCTATCTCAGTTGTACATCTGGTTGGAGCGGCTAGGTATTTAAACCTGAGGACACACAGTCCCGGACACACAGTCCTCAGCGTATTCTCCTTGAACTAAGGTCACACAGACCTCGTCCAATCACTCGTGGTAAGTCTTCAGGTGACTTCCGAACCTTCACAAACTCGTTCACTCGGCGATCCACAATTCCTCTTGGATGCTCTAGACCATGACGCCTAACCGTCTGGAAGAAGCACAGTCTTCAAAGGTAACAAGCATCGGATCCACGCAGGATCAATCTCTTCAGTGATGCTCAATCGCTTTGGGTTTGGGTTTTCCTCACTTGATAATTTTCGCTCAAAGTCCTCGGAGGATGGGATGCTCTCAAATGACAAATGTCAGTTTCTCTCGGAGCAGCCAACCAGCTAGTGGTTGTAGGGGGCGGCTATTTATAGCCTAGGGAGCAGCCCGACATGATAAGACATAAATGCCCTTCAATGATATGACCGTTAGGTGGATAAGATATTTTGGGACAGCTGGCGTGTAGCACAACAACGGTCGGAAATATGAGGCTCAAATTCCTCAGGGCTATCATGTTCCTCACTGGTGTAGGCAATCCGCGCTGGCAAATTCCTAACTCCTCAGTCAGAACAAATTCCTCAGAGACCATAAGAGCTTCATCTCTGTCACTGAAGAATATGACTGAACTGTATGAGATTTCCAATGGCTTCACTCGAAGGGATTGGTAGGTGTAGGATTTTGAGTTGAGCATCACATGGAAATTTTTCCTTAGTATTTCCTCGACCCCCATTAACAGTACGGTGTTTCCTATGACTCAAGAAAGAGAAAATGAAACTACGAAAACAAAAGTCTTCACGCTTCATGTTCCTCAAATGAATACCAAGTCTTCAAGGTCACACCAATTTCTTCACTTTCAAAGTCTTTAGAAAGTCTTCAGAAATCCAAAGTCTTCAGTCGAAGAACTTCATTTTTAGGGGTCAACTTTCTCTGTAAATATCAAACTCCTCATAGACTTATAGACCTGTGTACACTCATAAACACATTAGTCCCTTAACCTATAAGTCTTCAATACACCAAAATCACTAAGGGGCACTAGATGCACTTACAATCTCCCCCTTTTTGGTGATTGATGACAATATAGGTTAAGTTTTCAACGGGGATAAACATATGAAGTGTAAATACTGATATTGAGGAATTTGATTGCAAGATATAGAAGAACTCCCCCTGAAGATGTGCATAGTGAGGAATTTTCTTTTGAAGTAATGCACACTTGAAGAGTAGAATCATGGAGATCTCCCCCTATATCTTGTAATTCATACACGCATTTGACATAATATATGAAGAATTTGAAATGCATGATGAAATATGGTGACTGATGTAATTCAGCATGCGTGCAATAACATTAACGAGGAATAAGCATGCAGAAGAAACAGCAAATGTATCAGGCCACCATAGAGTTTTAAGTTTACAACTCGATCCAACAAAGTCATCAGAAGAACGAGAGTTGTAACTTAGAAAAAAAACACCCATATAAGATAGACCCGCTTGAAGACTAACTCAAATTTCTCCCCCTTTGTCATCGAATGACCAAAAGGTTCGAAAATGAGGACTAACGCGCCCTGAAGAATATCAAGTTGATGAAGGAGCGCCAGCGTTGTTGGGGTCGTTTGTTGATGTAGGGCCTCCCGCAGTGTCGTCCAAGTCTTCATGCTCATCAGTTTTGCGCAATGAACAATAGGAGCCGGCCACCAAGGAAGGAACCTTGACCTTCTTTTATTTCTTCGGTGGAGGTGCAGACCAGTCAAAGTCCTCCTTGAGACCCATGTTCTTCAGATCTTCTTCGCTGTAAATGTGAGACAGAACAACCCAGGTGCGACCGAAGACTTCATGGAGGTAGTAATGGTTTTTCTTCACTGCATTATGTGTAGCAGTCATGTTGTGAAGAATTGAACCAAACTGTCGCTTAACCCATTTATGGTTTCGATCCACCTTCTGGTGAAGACTTAGCAGAAGTTCACGGCCAGTCATCACATGAGGAGCAGTAGCTTGAGGATTCGGCTTGGAGGCATGGGCAGCAGAATCATGCGTGGCAGAGTCATCATTGGTGGAATAAGATGCAGCCTTGCGAAATTGACCATCCAATGGACGAATGCCTTCATCGATAACAGCAGAAGCCTTGCCCTTGTCATCAGCCGAGGAAAATGTCCGTTTGAGGACTTCAATCAGGGGCAAGTAGCTGCAATGGTTCAGTGTATCAGCTTTGTAGTTGAGTGAAGACCTTGTTCTGATGAATCTCATAATCCAAGGTGCATAAGGCTTCAGCTCAAACGGTGAAAGTGCAACATGTGCCAGAGTCCTCATGAAGAAATCGTGATAATTGACAGGAATGCCATGAATGATGTTGAAAACCAGATTCTTCATGATGCCAACAATTTCCTCATCAGATGAGTCGTGGCCTTTGATTGGACTCATAGTCTTCGTCAGAATGCGATAGACTGTCCTTGGTACATACTGCAATTCCTTCACGAGGAATTTTGTCCTTGAGGCTTGACCTGGTTTCAATGGCTTCATCAGCACTTGCATATAGTGATCAGTAAGCTCAGGCTCTTGGTACATGCAACGAGCTCCTTCAGGTGGAGGACTGATGGGCAGAGCATGAAGTAATTCAGTGGCCGGTGCCTTATAGTGAGTATTTTCAGTCATCCAGTCCAAAACCCAGGAGTTCACATCGTCAGGATCTCCTGTGATGTGCAAAGTTGCGTAGAATTGAAGAATGAGTTCTTCATTCCAATCAACTATGTCTATGCAAGAGTTGAGGAGGCCTGTGTCATGAAGCACATTGAGGACAGGAGTGAAGCATGGCAGTGATTCCATGTCCACATGAGGAATATGCTCGTGATCGAAGACTTTGTCCTTATTGAAACGTAGTGAAGAATAGAAGTTGGCCTGGCTGGCGGTCCAAAAGCGCTTCCTTCTAAGACGAGCAGAATCATAGGGATTGTAGTCAGTGAAGAACATGTGCTCACCAAAGAAATCATCAGCCTTGAATTTCTGCTTCTTTGAGAATGGATCCTTTGGCTTGGGCTGAGGAGTGTCAGTCAATTGCATTATCACCTCAGGAATCGCAATCTCAGGTTCTTCAGGCTGAGGGATTTCAGCTTCTACTCCAGTGACAACCTGGGTCTTCAATTCTTCATGTACATTTTTTCAGCACTAGTGGCTGGAATTTCTTCATGGACACATGGGGTTGCACGAGGTTCTTCAGATCCCATTTGTACTTCAGTAGCAACAGGGGACTGAGGAATTTGCTGCAAAGGTGTGAAGAGTGGAGAGTTGGGGTGCTGACTTTCCCAAAAGTCATCATTCATCACTGGTGTGGTACAGCCAATGTCCACGTCTTCATCTTCTATTTCTTCAACGCCGGCCTCTTCCGCAGTAAACTGAGGCATAAGCGAGGAAACAGCTGGAGTTGAAGGGATTTCATCCACTTCAATTTCTTCATCCATCTGCTCTGACGAAGCAGCAGAAGGATTTTCTTCATCAGATCCGCTAGGGATCACATATTCTTCATCAAAAGTAACAAGGTCCTTTGATGGCATGGTTGAGATCGGAACAGCATCAATGGGGTTTGCAACTGAGCTGGTCAATTTCTTCATCTTCTTCGGAGCTGAAGAATCTGATGAAGCTGATGCTTTCCTTTTCTTCACCACTGCATGCTCTGCAGCCTTGGTCTTCTTCACATCTGATGCAGATGGAAGAATTGGAGTTGGGGTAGGCGCAGGAGGAGCAGAGGAATGTGGTTGATTTTCTTCAGGCACAACTGATGCAGTTGTCCTGACCTCTTCATTTTCTTCAGGCGCACCACTAGTGGATGCCCTGGCAATTTCATCAGAGGCTGGAATGCAATCATCAGCCCTGGAACTCACATTTTCTTCAGCAGCCTGAATGTCATCAGTGGTGCTGGCATGTTCTTCAGTTGGCTAAGCTGATGCTTCAGTCTGAGGAATGTCTTGTTGCGATGGGGCTGCAACATTGGAGGTGAACTTCTCAGTCAGTTTAACAAACCTGACCTTGGCTCCTTGCCAATCAGCATAGTAAGCATTGAAATCATCACTGAGGACTTTGATTTCAGACTGGATCTTCACAAGATTATCAATTGTCATAGAGACAATGTTGTTCTTCAGGAATTTCTCCTTCCTGTACTGCGCTTTCTTGATCTGCCTGGCCTTCTCAAATTTCCATTTCTCTTCTAGGATGAAGGCAGCCAGCATATGATTTTGGCCAGGAGTCAGCTTGAAGTCAGGCATAGGAGTGTTTGGGTCCTTGTGCCAGAGATCAATGTAATCGAGGATCAACTTTGGATCCAAAAGCAGAGGCACATTTGTGCCCTTGGCTCTAGCGGCCCTGACTTGCCTATCTCTGATGATTTCAGCAAGTTCTTCATCATCAGCTTCGTCTTCTTCAGACGACACTTGGAAGGCGACCTGCTTCTTGTGAGGACTTGGGAGAGAACCTCGTCCAGCAGTGGTCTTTGTCTTCAGCAGAGAGGGTCCTGTTGAAGAATTTGGAGCAGCCGAGGAACTAGCTGAAGCTCCTGAGGCAATAGAGATGCCTGTAGTCCTTTGGCACGTGGCAAGATGCACAGGTGCTGAGGATTTGGTCGGAGCAGCTGAGGACTTATGCGGAGGAGCTGAGGATTTTGGAGGAGTAGGAGCAGCGTGAGGAATTGGCCGTGGGGGCTTTGAGGATTCTGGCTGTGAGGGCATTGCTGAGGAACTTGGCCTTGAGGGCATTGAAGGTGAAGCACTTGGCTTACGCGCAGGCTTCTTTGCCATGGATTTGTTTGGCTTGACAGAGGCCTCAGCGGCAGCAGCAGCAGCAGAGTCTTCATTGAATTTCCTCACTGCTTCTCTGGCTTGTCTAGCCAGCTTAGCCTGGCGCTTGGCCCATTCATCAGGATAATCCTCACCACGCTTGAGGCTGGTGGGATCAGCTTCTTGGCCAGGTGCCAACGGAGGTCTTGGGCATGGAGGATTGAGTGCAAATTTCTTCATGTACTTGGGAGTCACATACCTGTACTCCCTCCACTCTCTTGCCCATCTCCTCTCTATCTTCTGAATGCGCACCTTGTGCTGATTTTTATCTTCCTCAGGGGGTGTGCAGTACCCAGCATAGATGTCCTCACGGATTTCAAATGCAGTGTTGACCTCAGGCCTCTTTCCTCCTTTCTGTGGCTTCTTTCCATCAGCCATTTTCTTCAGATGAGGAATTTGAACAATTGAATTCTATGAAGAAGTATGCAACTTTTCTTAGAGGAACGCTGCAAATGAGTTAAGTTGATGAGAACCTAGAGATTCAGCAGCGGACATGAGTACCTGTGAACAGAGTATAGTTGCGAGGAATTTGGAGAGGTCATATGCGTTCTCAGAAGGTTTTTCAAAAAGAACAAGTTTGAGGAATTTGACCAGATGAGTCTTGAAGAATTTCACTAAGCGTTATTTGTCTTAGGTTCCAGAGTTGTATAGATCGAAGATCCACACAATTGAGGAATCTTGAAGATATTGCTTAGAGAAACGAATCAAGAACAGATGACATGTGAGGTGTTTAGTGTGTGAAGAATTTGAAAAATAAACACCTTTGAAGATTTTGTAGAAATCATTTGAATCAAAGACGGCAGTAAAAGTAACTTTTAGTTACCCTGGACGAAGAACACGACGAACTGTGAGGTAGAGATGAGAAGTTTGTCTGTGCAGATCTTCCACGCCCTAACTCGGCAGAGGAAGACAACTACGGTGGCGGCGGAGTGAAGATTTCCGCGGCCAGCGCGAGTACGGCGGCGACGAGGTCGAGGCAGTGAAGCTCTTCCTCACCGGCGACGATGAAGTAACGGCGGTGCTAGGGTTTGAGAAGCTCTAGCTGGAGAGAGGTCGAGCGGAGTAAAGGAAGTGAGGAAGGGGAGACGGGGTATTTATAGCCACGGTGAAAAACTGTTCGCCCGAAGATTTTGGACGAACGTGCCCCTGACCCTTCTCATTCGCTTGACATGTGTCACCCACGTACTGAGAAGTGGAGATCATGTTAGATTGTGGGTGAATAGATAAGTATTTCGTGGGATGCGGAACGGTTTGAGTGGCAAAGCCAAAAATTTGGATAAGATAAGTTAAAAGTTCCGTTCACAAATTCTTCAGCTGACAAGGACAGAGTGAATATTTTGAACGAGTTTCAAATAGCACGCACATGAAGAATTTGTGAATAGATTGGGTTGAGTATAACATAGAGGGCGAAGGGTCCGATCACATTCACTTAGCAGAAAAACCAACTTGAAGAATTAGCCATAAGTGAATGCTATAGAGGACATAAACATATATATATATATATATATATATATATATATATATATATATATATATATAGCCAATGAAGAAAAACGACGGAAACAGTGAAGACAATGCAAAGTTGAAGAAAATGAACAACTGAGGAATTTCACTGAGGAAAAACTCAAATTGAAGATTTTCAACTTTTGGTGGTGGCGTGACCCACCGTATAAGAATGATGATTTCAGACACAACGTACAATTGTCGTAGGGTTCTGAGAATCAAATTCTTCATTAATTTCTCCACACTTAGAGTGTTATTCTTCATTGATTGAAGAAAAACGTTTCTTCATGTGTTGCACATCTAAGTCATCAATTTTGCATAAGTGTTAGGATGAGTGTCCTTTTCAAAGAACATTCGAAGATTCTAAGATATTTAGCTCACACCGCAACTTGCTAAATCTCTTCTCATCCAAGGGCTTTGTGAAGATATCGGCTAGCTGTTCTTCAGTCTTCACATGCTCAATAGAAATGTCGCCCTTCAACACATGATCACGAAGAAAATGATGACGAATCTGAATGTGCTTTGTCTTCGAGTGCTGAACTGGGTTGTGAGCAATCTTGATGGCACTCTCATTGTCACAGTAGAGAGGCACATTCTTCATGTTGACGCCGTAGTCCTTGAGAGTTTGCTTCATCCATAGCAATTGAGCACAGTAAGAACCAGCAGCAATGTACTCAGCTTCAGCAGTAGACAGTGATACACAGTTCTGTTTCTTCGAGGACCAACAGACCAAAGATCATCCGAGGAAATGACATGTACCAGATGTTGACTTGCGGTCCACACGATCACCAGCATAGTCAGAGTCAGAATATCCAATGAGATCAAAAGCCGAGCCCTTGGGGTAGCATAATCCAAGTGTTGGTGTGTGAGCTAGATATCGAAGAATATGCTTCACAGCCTTATTGTGTGATTCCTTCGGTGTAGCTTGAAATCGGGCACACATGCAAACACTAAGCATAATATCTGGCCTAGATGCACATAAATACAATAAAGAATCAATCATGGAGCGGTATACCTTTTGATCGAAGTCAATACCATTTTCATCAGTGCACAGATGGCCATTTCTGGGCATCGGAATTTTGACGCCTTTGCAATCTTGCATGCCGAATTTCCTCAGTACATCCTTGAGGTATTTCTCCTGAGATATGAATATGCCATTGCGCTGTTGATGAATTTGAAGACCTAAGAAGAATTTCAATTCTCCCATCATAGACATTTGATATTCTTCACTCATCATATAGGCAAATTCATCACTATAACGTTGGTCAGTACAACCAAAGATAATATCATCAACATATATTTGGCACACAAACAATTCACCATCATAAGATTTAGTGAAAAGAGTAGGGTCGAGTGAACTGGGTTTGAAGCCTTTCTTCATGAGGAATTCCTTCAAAGTATCATACCATGCCCGAAGGGCCCGCTTGAGGCCATAGAGGGCCTTATTGAGTCTAAAGACTTTGTCAGGATGCTTTGGATCTTCAAAACCTGGGGGTTGAGCAACATATACTTCTTCCTCAAGCTTACCATTGAGGAATGCACTTTTCACATCCATTTGATATAAAGTGATATCATGATGGTTAGCATAAGCAAGTAATATGCGAATAGCCTCAAGTCTAGCTACAGGTGCAAAAGTTTCATCGAAATCAATTCCTTCAACCTGTGTGTAGCCTTGAGCTACTAGTCGTGCCTTATTCCTCACCATAAGGCCATTTTCATGTTGCTTGTTGCGGTAGATCCACTTTGTGCCAATGATATTGTGCTTGCGAGGATCTGGACGTTTAACCAGTTCCCAGACATTGTTGAGCTCGAATTTAGCATTGTGATGAGGATCTCTAATCCAACATTTAGCACCGAAGACTTTGAAATAACTCACATTGGGTTTCTTGTTAGTGAGGAGTTCATAGGCAGTCTTCTTGAAGAATTTGTGAAGATATACCTTGTTGATGATGTGGCACGCAGTATAAATTGCCTCAATCCAGAAGTGACGAGGCGTCTTGTACTCATCAAGCATAGTGCGAGCCATCTCAACAAGAGTTCTGTTCTTGCGCTCCATGACACCATTCTGCTGAGGAGTGTAAGGAGCAGATAACTCATGAGTAATACCAAGTTCATCATGATAGTCATCAAGACCAGAATTCTTGAACTCAGTTCCATTGTCACTTCTGATGTGCTTGATTTTCACACCGAAGTTGGTTGAAGCCCTCGAGGAAATTCATTTGAAGACTTCCTGCACTTCATGTTTGTAAGTGACAATATGTACCCAAGTGTAACGAGAGTAATCATCAATAATAACAAAGCCATAGAGAGATGCATCATTTGTGACTGCTGAGTAATGGTTAGGACCGAAGAGATCCATATGAAGCAATTCAAATGGTCGAGTAGTGGTCATGATAGTCTTTGCTGGATGCTTAGCCTTGGTCATCTTTCCAGCTTCACAGGCTCCGCATATGTGATCCTTGAGGAATTTGAATTTCTCAATGCCAATGACGTGCTTCTTCTTTGCAAGCGTGTGCAAATTCCTCATGCCTGCATGACCAAGTCATCGATGCCATAGCCAGCCTTCCGAAGCTTTTGCAAGTAGGCACACGGCTGGTTGCGGTATTGTAGAGAAATCAACAATATGCAAGTCTCCTCTCCTAAAGCCTTCGAAGACTTTGGAATTGTCAGCTTCCATAACCACAACACAACGATACTTGCCAAAGACAACAACCATATCAAGATCACAAAGCATTGAGACAGACATGAGGTTGTATCCTAAGGACTCGACAAGCATGACTTTGTCCATGTGTCGATCCTTTGTGATCGCAACCTTACCTAGACCCAATACCTGACTTTTGCCTTTGTCAGCGAAGATGATATACTTCAGATGCGATGGTGATAAGGGAGCATCCATCAATAGATTCTTGTCACCAGTCATGTGATTTGTACATCCACTATCGAGGACCCACTCAGTGGCTTTGGGTTGATCATCCTGCAAATGAATAAGTGCAGCTTACAAACTTCATATACTTCATCAGTGAAGAATATGACATCACAATTCATCAGACCAATTTCATCAAGCAATGCAACAGTTAAAACAATATGAGGACGTGAGAAATGAAAGTTCATTTCTTCATGATTAGTCTGCGTCCTTTCAGGCACTTTTCAGGTCTCCAGCAAATTCTTCAGACGTTTGAGCACGTCTGGAGACCTGACCCTACATAAGAGATTAGTCCTTTTTCTTCACCACCGACATCTGAAGGGGTGGCAAAGAGTTCATCACTCTGCGAGCTCCATATGAGAAAGGTGGCATAGAAGCCAATCCATTTGGTTTCACATAAGAGGAGTTAGGGTAAGCATATGAATAAGCAGAGAAATTCTTCGAGGACTTATGAAAATAATGATTAGAAGAATAATGCTCATATTCATAGCCCTTAGCTCTTCCCTGCGAAACAGAGTTGTTAGCACGATGATCTTCATATGAGGACTTTGATCCTTTTGAGGAATATGATCCACGTGAGGAATCCGATCCGTATGAGGACTTGGATCCATATGAAGAATTTGATCTGGGGTTCCTATTCTTCACAGGTGGTGTCATGAGGACATTCACCTGAAGACTTTCAAGGCACTTTCTTGGAACCCAGATTTTCTTCATAGGAGAACCATTTCTGCAGTTAGTGCCAACATATCTAGCAAATACTTCACCATTCTGATTTTTAAACAGTTTATAGTTGGAGTCAAATGACTCATCAGAAGAATGAGAAGATTCACATGTAAAGCCAGATAAATTAGATGGATCAACTGGAGGTCCCTTTGCAGCAACACATGAGGTTTTGGGGTACTGCTCAGGCTTCCAATATGTACCATCAACATTGAGTTTCCTATCAAAGGCAATACCCTCTTTCCTAGGGTTCCTGTTGAGGATCTGCTTTTTAAGCACATCACAAAGAGTCTGATGCCCTTTAAGGCTTTTGTACATGCCTGTCATGTACAATTTCTTCAGCCCTGCATCATCAGTGACACTTCCTCAGATGAGGAATTAGTGATAGCAGAGACAGTTGTAGAATTTGTAGCATTAGAAGCATTTGAACATTCAGGTGAAGAATTAGCAGATTCACGTTCAATGCATTTCAAACATGGAGGAACAAATTCTTCCTGAGCAGCGCTGATTTGTTGAGCAAGTAATGAATCGCGCTCCTTCGGAAGATCTTCATAACTCACTCTTAGCTTCTCAAGATCTTGCTTTTTTGAAGAAATTCATAAGAAAGCTTCTCATGATCAGATAAGAGAGTGTTATGATGACCTTGAAGGTTGTCAAATCTAGACTGAAGTCTCCAAAAAATTTCGGTCAAGGTTTCTGTCGTGGAATTGTCACGGCAGATGTCCTTGAGCTAGGACTTAGTCGTGGAGCTATCGCAACTAGGAAGCTTGAAGGGGTTATGCGGGACAAGGAACACGAGGGTTATACTGGTTCAGCCCCTTACGGTGAAGGTAAAAGCTTACGTCCAGTTCGAGGTGTTATTGATTAGGGTTACGATCGCCAGGGAGCTAAACAGCTATGCCCGGTTCTCGATGAGGTTGTTGTTGTTGCCCTAAGCCGCTGCCGGGTCCTCCCTTTATATAGGGAGGCTGACGCCCAGCAGCCCTTAGAGTCCCGGCCGGCTCATAAGAGCGTCCGGCTCGGAATCTAAACAATACTTGCCTTACACTACAAGTCTACTATAACAATGATGATAACTACGGGCTTTAAGCCATATCCGGGTCTCAGCCCATCTCTGGCCCATTATCTTGAAACTTGGCTCCGGGCTTCTGGCAACGACCCTACGAGTAACCCGGCCCCTCCTGGCGGGTGACTCTAAGGTCTATATCCTCAACATTAGGCCCCAGATTGATTTGAGCCAGCTCGTGTCAATCTTCAGCTCTGCAGGCAGAAAAAATCTCCGGCTTACTATTCATGTGAAGGCCATAACCCGGAGTGATGTCATCCTCTGGACTCCGGATAATCTGCCGTGACGTCATCCTCCATTAAGTCTGTTTTTTACTCCGCCAGATCCGCAACGGATCTTCGCTTTTACTGTCGTTCCGAAAATCGAGGCGCCGTGAGGGGGAGATAACCACGCCGTGGCCTCCTTGAATCCCGCGCCCACTTATGACTCTGCCTTATAAATAGGCCGGCCCAGCACTTTCTTCTCACACTCTCCCTCTTCCTCCTCGCGCCGTCGCTCCTCTGCTCGAGCTCCGCCACTGCCGCCGCCGTCGCGCCCCTGGTCTTCATCAACCCGGCCGCTGCATCACCCTGATTCGGACCAGACTCACGGTGGCGACTTCCGCTCCTTCCAACTCCGGTGAGTCTCCTCTGCCTTGCTAGAACAGATCCGTGGTAAGGTTCTTTCAGTTCTTCGTGTTCATCACCATTGCCCACAGACTCGGTAGTTCTTGTTGCCACTGTAGTTAGTTGATCTTTAACCTTACGTAGAACCACTGCGGTAGACGTTTGGAACCCATTTCATCAGCAAGAAATCCTCTTTTTACTGCATAAGAACTGTGTTCAACCTCAAGAACTTCTCCTGCCTCCGCTTTTTAGGTCTAGAAAATTTTCTCTGCTTCAACTATTTTGATCCAAAAAAGTTACGGTAGTCTGTGAAACCTGTTTTACCACACTTAGTAAAAACTGCAACCATTGAATCTCGGCGGCTTACATGTCCGGCTTAAAGAAAACACGCGCCGTAGAACTTTCCGATTTAAGGAGAACCATGCTCCGTAGACTCTTCCGGCTTAACTGTAGTAACCCATAGATGACTAACTTATTCTGAACGCTCCTATGGCTTAGATAACCCACCATATCTGAATACATATCATTAGTCCCCTTCATAAGCCGCCATCTTAGTTTGAACATTAGACCCCCGGCTTATAATTGACCCGGATACTTTTCTCTTTATTATAGACCACCAACCTTCACCATGCCTCCCAAGGCTCCTATCACTTGCAACTGGATGAGATCCAACGTCACTGACGAGACCCTGGCCAACTTTGTTAAGTCCGGATATCTGCCCAAGAAGGAAGTGATGTCCTACCGTGCCCCTAACCCGTCAGAAGAAAAACCGCAGCCGAGGGACGGGGAGGTAGTGATCTTTGCGGACCATATGAGCCGGGGCTTCGCACCGCCCGGCTCAAAATTCTTCCGGGACGTGCTCAACTTCTTTAACCTCCGGCCTCAGGATATAGGACCCAATTCCATATCCAACATCTGCAACTTCCAAGTTTTTTGTGAAGTATATCTTGGAGAAGAGCCGAGTCTGCTGCTCTTCAGAGAGCTGTTTTATTTGAACTGCCAAAATGAGTGCGCCAACGGGCCAAGTCTAGAGTTAGGCGGCATCTCCATCCAGCGACGTAGGGACTGTCTGTTCCCTTCGCAGAGCCGCCAAGTCACCCCAAGGACTGGAATATGACTTGGTTCTACTGCCAAGACACATCCCCGGCTGACGAGAGCCCGCTGCCCGGCTTTCGCCCAACCCGCCTAGAGCCGACTCATCCGTTATCCGACAAGCTGACTGCCGCAGAACGCCAGCCTCTGCTTCCAACGATCAACAAGATCAAAGCTCTGCTAGGCAACGGTCTGAACGGAATAGACCTGGTTCGGGTCTGGATCACATGGCGGGTGATCCCATTGAGCCGCCGCCCCGGCTTAATGTGTGAGTACACCGGGCGAAAGGATGACCCGCAGAGGCACAGCCGCAATTATCTTCCAGAAGACGTTGCTGAAGAAGAGACCAAGGCTCTGTTAAACGAGAGCTTGGCCGACTGTGGAAGGACCAGGCTAGCCCCGTTCTGCAAGACCAATCCAGCCCCTGCGGTAAGCCGCTGACTTTAACCTTTCCACTTCTTTTACATGTCACCTTGCTCTGAACCGTTTTAAGAATTTATTACTGTACTTCTCAGGCTGATGACAAGTTCTGGCGGGTCAAGTATGACCATGAGGCGGCCAAGAAGGCGAGGAAGGCGAAGAAAGCCGCCAAGAAAGCCGCCCCTCGTAAAAAGGGAAGCAGACCCACTGCTTCGGAGCTGCTGCAATTAAGCGACAGCTCCGAGTCTGAGGTAACCCTTAAACCTTTAAACTCTTGCCATACTTGTTGTTTATTGCTGTCCGCCTTATCAACATTTTGCTTATTGACAGGATGACACCGGTGCCAGTAACCCGGTGATTGAAGAGGTAACATCATTTTCCTCCGACTCGGAGCCTTTACCACAGCTGAAAGTCCGAAAAGTAACCCGGAAAGTAAGCTTTTCTCATACATTAGCTCATCAAGACCCTCAATTTCTTCTGAAGCAGCAGGTTCATGAAAGCCGGCGTCACACCCGGGCCCGCAAATTCACCGATCTCTCCGCCGGGTTACCCGACGCAACAAGGAAGCGTCGCACTGAGGTTTTTTCTCATCTGTACCCTTTTCATCCGTTGGCGGGTGTCATCCATCAGCCACTCAACTCTTCTGACTCCAATTATCAGGAGACCTCCCCCTCTTCGGGTGACTCCATGCAATCAAGTCTGCCGGCCTTCAAAACTGCACCCGGGTAATAATAATCTCCTTACGTTATTTGTCTGCACGTACTCTTTGTATACCTAACACTTCTGCCTTTTCAGTGCCCAGGCAAAGCTCACCAAAAGAGCAAAAAAGACCAGGTCAGCCGGAGTGCCAGACTTGCCTGAGCCGGAGACGACAGCTCAAGAGCCGCCAGCCGCCTCCGCCGTCGAATCCACCATTCCCATGGACACGGTGCCTGAAGCCCCTGCCCCGACCACCAAGACAACGATCGAAGCATCAGCTAACCCGGAGGCCTCCGGCTCAGCCCCACCAACTAACGACCCGGACGGAGTATGTTGAGCCGGGGAGGCCAACCGCGCTGGCCAAATGCTCCGCGAAGGGGGAGTTGCTGCAACCCCACCGGGTGAATCTGGATCTCTCCAGCTACACCGATTTAAGCATTGGGGAGCTCGTCTCAGGCTACATCAGCCAAGTTCACAAGAGCCGGGACACCGAGATCGCCATGGTCAACCAGATCCAACAAAAATCTGAGGTAACCTTCTGCTGTCTTCTTACTTTCTGCATAGTGATCCTTGTCATGCTAGCCCCCAAGTCTAGACTTATACTTGAATATGTTGTAGACTTAGATTCCGGCTTACTTAACTGAACCGGCAGTACATAGATAGATACGTTCAATATGCATTAGCCCCCAAGTGCCAAGTGTCTTTGCTTGGAAAGTGCTTGGGACTTATATAATGACTGTTAATAACCCGGAAATATATGCAGGCTGCTGGCAAGAAATTGAGTCGGACCTGGCGGATCTCAAGAGCCGGCTAAAGACACAAGAGATGGAGACCCGGAAGGCGAACGCCAAGTTTGTCTCCAGCATCGCCGCTCAGGAGAAACTGAAGACTGAATTCGACGCTGAGCGGAAGGCCTGGGCTGATGAGAAAGCCGCACTGGTGACCCGGGCAGAACAGGCGGAGAAGGCCCTCACTGAGAAGACCGCTGAGCTCTCCGGCCTAAAGCGCCAGGTTTCCCAAATGGTGGCTGCTATCTTCGGTAAGCCGCCTCACCGGCTTTCATCAAGTCTGTACATGTTATGATTCATCCTTGTCACCGGCTTTTCTGACCTTTGTGAAACAGGTCCCAGGAGTGCCAACCTCAACCAGAGCGTGGTCACCAAGCTAAAGGCCGTGTACACCCTGGTGGAACAACTCTACACCGGGTCACAGCGCGCCTTAGCTGTGGTGGCCCTCTCCAACGAGGTGCCAACCCATCTGGCTGAAGTCCTGCGCCGGCTCGCAGTTCTGCCACAGCGGATCCAGGAGCTACGCCGAGCCTCCGCAAGATCCGGAGCAATTGCCGCGCTGAGCCGGGCCAAAGCATTCCTGCCGGAGCTAGACCCGGCAGACATCGCCCTGGGTTACCCCAGCCTGAAGGAAGACGGCTCCGCCTTCGACCAGAAGGACTTCGCGGCATGTGTGAAGGCTGTACGTCCGGTGGCCACCATCATAGGGAACGACACCGACTTAACCAAGTATCAGCCGGGGTACAACGCGGAGAATCAAAGGATTCCAACCCCTCGCTACGAAGCCCTTAGTCTGATTCCTCCGGCTCGCCAACACACCTTCGCCCCCGAGATTGACCCGGCCGGGTTAATTAACGAAGAAGCCCAGTTCGAAGCTCTCAGCGGCATCAACTGGAAGTCGTCAACCTTCGAGGTCTTGGGATCAGCCGGAGCAGAAGACGAGCCGGGGACTTCGACTCAGCAGGCGTCATAAAGCGGCTGGCGGCTCACCGAACAACGCTCCACCCTTGAAACTTTGAAGAATTTTTGTAATAGAATAAGTACAACAATTTATCTCTACCGTGCCATCGTGCACGTAATGAATGCTGAAACCCCTTGAAGTTATTCTTTTAATGCTCCTCCGGGTCATGATTATCCCTTTGTCCTGCTCATCCTTAAAAAGTACCTTCAAGTATCTGCATAGAAAGGCAAATCACAAGTCTCAAGGCGGCTTACCGCCCTGAAAAGCAGGTGTTTGAAATGGATAACCCGGAATATGAACCGAAAAGACTGGTCGTTAACTATACTTTGAACATAGCTGCGATAACACACTTAATAGCCTGTAAGCATACTCCCGGTTTAAATAACCCGGGTAGCTCGGTCGGTACCTTTGCTCAACTTTACCTGTCTTGATAACCTCCATGATGTTCAACTAACAAGACAAACAAAAATCAAGCCGACACGTGAGACCCGGCAGTACATACCTTGACATGATCAGAGCAGACCTGTGATAAAAACTTGGGGCTTCCGGTTCGAATACGACCAGAAACCCGGTCCAAAGGGGTTAAGCTAAGATTCGGATGCGATCATATAGCCCCCAGTGGGTGTGGCGATGCCAATCAAAAGGGTATCGACAGCTATGCTCTCTTTGGTTCGAATACGACCCATGTTTGAACAGGAAGCCCCCAAGTGATTCTGAAAATTGTTTAACGACGCTGATTCGAATACGATCCACGTCGGTTCTCAGAGGGGTTACACTATGATTCAAATATGACCAAAGGCAACCTCCCAATGAGCTCGGCACTTTGCCAATCAAAATGGGTATCGACAGCTATGTTCTCTTTGGTTCGAATACGAACCATGTTTGAACAGGAAGCCCCCAAGTGACTTTATTGCTTACGGCTAGACTCGAATACGATCATAAGCCGGATCCTCCTTTCAAATTAGTATGTAAAAAATGACACACATATTTGGAGGAGAAAAGTCCCGCTTTATTGCTTATCATAATATATACATGTCTGAGATAAATATGTACACCACGAGAGCCGGTAGCTCAAGTGTAGTAAGGCCGAAGCTGAGCTATGTTCCACGGCCGACGGGTCTCCTCCTCAGACTTACGCGAATCTTTATGTTCCCGAATATCAATGAGGTAATATGACCCGTTGTGCAAGCTCTTACTGACCACAAAGGGCCCTTCCCAGGGTGGGGATAACTTGTGTGCATCTATTTGATCCTGGATGAGCCGGAGCACAAGGTCGCCTTCCTGGAAGACCCGGGACTTGACCCGGCGGTTGTGATAACGGCGCAGGTCTTGTTGGTAAATTGCTGAACGGGCTGCTGCCACATCACGCTGTTCGTCCAACAAGTCCAGAGCATCTTGACGCGCCTGTTCATTATCCGTCTCAACATAAGCCGCCACACGAGGCGAATCGTGACGGATGTCGCTGGGGAGGACTGCTTCTGCGCCATAAACCATGAAGAAAGGCGTGAAGCCAGTAGACCTGTTAGGAGTAGTGTTGATGCTCCATAAGACGGAAGGCAACTCCTCAACCCAACAACCCGGCGTCCGTTGCAAAGGGACCAAAAGCCGGGATTTGATGCCCTTTAGAATCTCCTGGTTAGCTCTCTCAGCTTGACCATTGGATTGGGGGTGAGCCACTGAGGAAACATCAAGTCGGATATGCTCCCGTTGACAAAATTCTTCCATTGTGCCCTTGGATAAATTGGTGCCATTGTCAGTTATGATACTGTGCGGAAAGCCGAAGCGGAAAATCACCTTTTTCATAAATTGAACCGCCGTGGCTGCATCGCACTTGCTAACTGGCTCAGCTTCCACCCACTTTGTGAATTTGTCAATTGCCACCAAGAGGTGGGTCTTCTTATCCTTGGACCGTTTGAAAGGCCCAACCATATCAAGCCCCCAGACCGCAAAGGGCCAAGTGATTGGGATCATCCTCAACTCCTGAGCCGGCACATGAGCCCGTCGTGAGAACCTTTGGCAACCATCACATTTACTGACCAAGTCCTCTGCATCAGCGTGAGCCGTCAGCCAATAAAAACCATGACGGAAAGCCTTGGCTACAAGAGATTTTGAACCAGCATGATGGCCACAATCCCCTTCATGGATCTCGCGCAAGATCTCTTGACCTTCCTCAGGGGAGATACAATGCTGAAATGCCCCTGAAACACTGCGATGATGCAACTCGCCATAAATGACAACCATTGACTTAGCCCGCCGGGTCACTTGCCTGGCCAGAGTTTCATCCTCAGGCAACTCTCCCCGGGTTATATAAGCCAGATATGGCATTGTCCAGTCTGGTATGACATGAAGAGCCGCCACCAGTCGTGCCTCCGGGTCAGGGATAGCCAAGTCCTCTTCTGTAGGCAACTTGACCGAAGGGTTATACAGGACATCCAGGAAAGTGTTAGGCGGCACCGGCTTTCGCTGAGAGCCTAGCCGGCTTAACGCATCAGCCGCCTCGTTCCTCCTGCGATCAATATGCTCCACTTGGTATCCCTGGAAGTGCCCAGCAATGGCGTCAACCTCGCGGCGATAAGCCGCCATTAGAGGATCCTTAGAATCCCAGGTGCCCGACACTTGTTGAGCCACCAAATCTGAGTCCCCAAAGCATCTTACCCGGCTTAAGCTCATCTCCTTAGCCACCCGAAGACCGTGGAGCAAAGCTTCGTATTCAGCCGCATTGTTAGTGCAAGGAAACATCAACCGTAACACATAATGGAACTTGTCACCTTTTGGGGAAGCCAATACAACACCAGCCCCCGAGCCCTCCAACTGTCTGGACCCGTCGAAGTGGATTGTCCAATAAGTGTTATCCGGCTTTTGTTCAGGCACTTGAGACTCCGTCCAATCATTGATGAAATCCACCAAAGCCTGAGTTTTAACAGCAGTGCGTGGCACATATTTGAGGCCATGAGGTCCAAGTTCTATAGCCCACTTAGCAATTCTTCCTGTAGCCTCTCTGTTCTGGATAATATCACCAAGGGGGGCAGAACTGACCACAGTGATGGGATGACCCTGAAAATAATGTTTGAGTTTCCGGCTTGCCATGAACACACCGTATACGAGCTTCTGCCAATGCGGGTACCGCTGCTTGGACTCAATGAGCACCTCGCTGACATAATAAACCGGCCGCTGAACCGGATGCTCCTTACCCGCCTCCTTGCGCTCCACAACAATAGCCACGCCGACAGCTCGTGCATTTGCCGCTACATATAGTAGCAAGGGCTCCTTATCAATCGGAGCAGCAAGGATGGGGGGCTCTGCCAGTTGCTTTTTCAAATCCTCAAAAGCAGTATTAGCTGCATCATTCCAGACAAAGTTGTCAGTTTTCTTCATCAACTGATATAAGGGCATAGCTTTCGCACCCAAACGGCTTATAAACCGGCTTAAAGCAGCGATGCGACCCGCCAAACGCTGAACATCATTTACACACGCCGGCTTAGCCAGGGAAGTGATGGCCTTGATTTTCTCCGGGTTAGCCTCAATGCCTCTGTCAGAAACCAAGAAGCCCAATAGTTTGCCTGCAGGAACACCAAAAACACACTTGGCCGGATTAAGCATCATTTTATAGACCCGGAGATTATCGAAGGTTTCCCTTAAGTCATCTATCAGGGTTTCCTCCTTGATGGATTTAACCACAATATCATCCACGTAGGCGTGAACATTGCGCCCGATCTGTTTATGAAGACAATTCTGCACACAACGCTGGTAAGTCGCCTGCGCACACTTGAGTCCAAAAGGCATAGACACATAGCAGAAGGCTCCAAAGGGAGTGATGAACGCTGTCTTCTCCAGGTCCTTAACTGCCATCTTAATCTGATGATACCCGGAATAGGCATCCAAAAAACTTAAGCGTGCACAACCTGCCGTAGCATCAATGATTTGATCAATACGGGGGAGAGCAAAAGGATCAGCCGGACACGCCTTGTTCAAGTCCGTGTAGTCCACACACATCCGCCAGGTGCCGTTCTTCTTGAGTACGAGCACCGGGTTAGCCAACCACTCCGGGTGAAAAACCTCAACAATGAACCCGGCCACCAAGAGCCGGGCCACTTCTTCACCAAATTTCTAGAAAGAAACCTAGATCGGAAGTTCCGCCGCCGCAAGCCTCTGTAGCCACGAGAAGTCAATCTAGGCCCTCTCCGGCACCCTGCCGGAGGGGGCCATCATCACCGGTGGCCATGGAGGAGTATCCCGGAGGGGCCATCATCACCATGAAGGCCAAGGACCAGAGGGTGGAGGCCATGAAGGAGGAAGCACAAGGGGAGAACCTCTCCTCCTCTCTTCCGGTGGCGCCGGAGTCCCATCGGGAGGGGAATCATCACCATGGTGATCATCTTCATCAACATCAACATCACCATCATCATCACCATCCTCATCTCTTTTACGCGGTCCACTCTCCCGCACCCCGCTGTAATCCCTACTTGAACATGGTGCTTTATGCCACATATTATGATCCAATGATGTGTTGCCATCCTATGATGTTTTGAGTAGATATCTTTTGTCTTTGGGTTGATTGATGATCTCGATTGGTATGAGTTGTATGTTTTACTTTGGTGCTGTCCTATGGTGCCCTCCGTGTCGCGCAAGCGTGAGGGATTCCCGCTGTAGGGTGTTGCAATACGTTCATGATTCGCTTATAGTGTGTTGGTGAGTGACTGAAACACAAACCCGAGTAAGAGGGATTGTTGCGTATGGGAATAAAGAGGACTTGATGCTTTAATGCTATGGTTGGCTTTTACCTTAATGATCTTTAGTAGTTGCGGATGCTTGCTAGAGTTCCAATCATAAGTGCATATGATCCAAGTAGAGAAAGTATGTTAGCTTATGCCTCTCCCTCATATGAAACTGCAATAGTGATCACCGGTCTTGTTAACAATTGCCTAGGACAATTCCGCACACCGATCCACCATTATTCCACACTCGCTATTTATATTATTTAGAAATATATTCTAAATTTATGATAACAGCACATACTTTTAAATTTTAGCTCTCCGATACCATGCAAAGTTATCCTCTTCATACCCACAACGTAGTTTTATTTCTCGTTTCTAGTTGGAAGCAAACGTTCGGTGCACGTAGAGTCGTATCAGTGGCAGATAGGGCTTGAGAGAATATTGATCTTACCTTTAGCTCCTTGTGGGTTCGACACTACATACTTATCACTTCCACCTTTGGAAATTGCTACGATGATTCCCTGCACTTGGGGATTATCAAGCTCTTTTCTGGCGTCGTTGCCGGGGAGCAATAGCGTGGGGTTGATATTCTCGTGTGTGCTTGTTTGCTTTCTTCACTAAGTAGATTTTGTTTTTCCTTTTTGTTGCTGTTTAGTTGTGGGTGAAACATACAAAAAAAATTAAAATAATGAAAATACAAAAAAAATTACTTGCCTTTCATGCCTAAAAAGTTTTTCAAAAAGGGAAGTGATTGGAAAGTTATGCATTGAAGAAGTGAGGGTCGACCTTGAGCACTTGTGTTCATGCTCACGGAAACAATGTAGAATTTTTCATGGAAGTTTCTCTGTAAATAATTATCCCCTTGTATATATTCATTGTATTATAAAAATAATGTGCCAAGCTTTGGTTTTAGGATGATTAGATTGCTTGTTTACTATGTGCAGAACAAAAACTGAAACTTTGGCTGTAGTGCGTGAATTTACATTTTTTACTGGAAGGTAAAATGGCTCAGAAACTTTTTGCACATTACTTCTGTACTAATTGTTCAAATTGTCAATTTTATTTCATAATTTTAGGAGTTACAGAAGTTTGCTAAACTTCCAGATTACTACAGACTGTCCTGTTTAAGACAGATTCTGTTTTTGATGCATTGCTTGCTTGTTTTGATGAAACTATCGATTCCTATTAGTGGATTAAGCCATGTAAAAGTCATATTACAGTAGCTATAATGCAAAAATAAAATATGAATTGGTTTGCAACCGTACTTATAGTAGTGATTTGCTTTGTTATACTAACGGGTCTCACAAGGTTTTTGTTAAGTTTTTGTGGATGAAGTGTTCGAAGAACGAGGAGTTACCGATGTGAGAAGGATAAAGATAGGCAAAAGTTCAAGCTTGGGGATGCCCAAGGCACCCCAAGTAAATATTTCAAAGGATACTCAAGCATCTAAGCTTGGGGATGCCCCGGTTGGCATCCCATCTTTCTTCTTCAACAATTATCGGTATACCTCGGTTTTTGTTTTGTTCACATGATTTGTGTCCTTTGTGTTTTTGTTTTTCCTTTAAGAACCATGCTAGCATGATATAGCCCTTCATTGATTTATAGAATACTTCATGTGCTTCACTTAAATCTTTTAAGTATGATCTTATAGAATTGCTCTTTGTGCTTCACTTAAATCTTTTGAGTATAGTTTTATAGAATGATTCATGTGCTTCACTTATACATTTCGAGCTTGGATATTGGTTAGTCTATATTAATTGTAGAATGCTCCATGAAATTCACTTATATCTTTTGGAGTATGAATAATACTATAATTTAAAGTGGGTTTGGAAGAGTGTCAACTTTAGGAATTAGTGATCCTACTATTTTGGAGGGTGTTGAATCTTAGTGTGATATTTATGAAAGTGGATTTGGAAGAGTGTCAACTTTAGCTAATAATGATTCCACTATTTAGGAAGAGGTTCCAATTGAGTATGAGAACAAAGTTTATATCCATGATGCTAATGAAAATTATTATGAGGGAGGAATACATGCTTGTAGGAGTTGCAATAATAACAAGTTTCTTCTCTATGTGCTTAAAGTTTTGAAGTTATACTTGTTTTGCCTTCCTATGCTAGTTGATTCTTGTTCCCATGTGCTCACAAAATCCCTAGGCATAGGAAGTTGGTTAGAATCAATTGTGCTAGTCATATTCTTCATGATGCTCTCTTTATGTTTCAATTCTTATCTTTTATGTGAGCATCATTGAAATCAGCATGCCTAGCTAAAAGGCATTAAAGAAAAGCGCTTGTTGGGAGACAACCCAATATTTACCCTTACTGTTTTTGTGTGTCTACATGATTAATATACTGTATTCATCATGTTTTATAGCTTTTGTTTCAATAAAGTGCCAAGTAAGACCTTTGGGAAGACTTGGGTGAAAGTTAATGTGATCTTGCTGTAAAAAACAGAAACTTTAAGCTCACGAGATTAGCTGTCATTTTTTACAGAAGAGTGATTTGAGTTGATTATTTTTGCAGAAGATTAATAGACAAATTCCTCACGTCCACCAATTTATTTCATAATTTGTGGAGTAGCAGAAGTATGGTTATTGTTCAGATCATTACAGACTGTTCTGTTTCTGACAGATTCTGTTTTCATTGCATAGTTTGCTTGTTTTCTAGTTTCTATGGCTTATATTCTTCAATATAAATTGTAGAAATGATATGGTACAGTAGGCATTGTGTGAGAACAATTATGAACCTTGTCTTTGACAGTACCAAAGTGAATGGTTTGCTCTTTATCATACTAACCTATCTCACGAAGTTACGTTAAGTTTTGTGTGATTGAAGTTTTCAAGCTTTGGGTGAGATATCGATATGAGGAGAATAAGGAGTGGAAAGACCCTAAGCTTGGGGATGCCCAAGGCACCCCAAGGTAATATTCAAGGAAGACTCAAGCGCCTAAGCTTGGGGATGCCCCGAAAGGCATCCCCTCTTTCGTCTTCAAAACTATCGGTATA
Organism: Triticum aestivum; assembly: GCF_018294505.1. NCBI lineage: Eukaryota > Viridiplantae > Streptophyta > Magnoliopsida > Poales > Poaceae > Triticum > Triticum aestivum. The sequence goes on along the minus strand of NC_057808.1, from coordinate 382,562,046 downwards.
CCTTACTCGGAGCTATATTTTTATTCGTCACATGATATGTGTTTTGCTTGGAGCGTATTTTCAATTTTACTTGCTGTATGAATAAAATCATTGGATCTGAAATATTGAATGAAAAAGAATCCTCCCATGGCTAGTTAATTATTTGACTACTCAGTGTTCTTCACTCATATGTTTTGGAGTAGTTTGTCATTTACTCATGTGCTTCACGTATACCCTATGAGTAAATGGTTGAATAAATTGAATGTCATAAACCAAAATTTATATATGTTTCGTATGCTTATAACATGGGGAGTAATGGCTTCACACATAATAAGTATAGGTAGTAAACTTATTGAAAGTTAGCAAACGTAGAATTGGTCACTTGAACAATTCATGAAAGAATATTGAAGGGAGAGGGATTTCACATATAAATACACTATCTTGGACATCTTTTATGATTGGGAGCACTCATTAAAATATGACATGCTAAAGAGTTGATGCTGGACAAGGAAGACAACGTAATGGGTTATGTTTTCTTATATCTGAAATAAAGTATATTGTCATGGATCATCCAACATGTTGAGCTTGCCTTTCCCCCTCATGCTAGCCAAATTCTTGGCACCAAGTAGAGATACTAATTGTGCTTCCAAATACCCTTAAAACCAGTTTCGCCATGAGAGTCCACCATATCTACCTATGGATTGAGTAAGATCCTTCAAGTAAGTTGTCATCGGTGCAAGCAATAAAAATTGCTCTCTAAATATGTATGATTGATTGGTGTGGAGGAAATAAGCTTTATACGATCTTGTGATGTGGAAGAAATAAAAGTGACGGACTGCATAATAAAGGTCCATATCACAAGTGGCAATATAAAGTGACGTTCTTTCGCATTAAGATTTTGTGCATCCAACCCTGAAAGTGCATGGCAACCTCTGCTTCCCTCTGCGAAGGGCCTATCTTTTACTTTTATCTTCTACCTTATGCAAGAGTCTTGGTGATCTTCACCTTTCCTTTTTACATTTTATCCTTTGGCAAGCACAGGATGTTGGAAGGATCCTGATATATATATCTAATTGGATGTAAGTTAGCATGAGCTATTATTATTGACATTACCCTTGAGGTAATATGTTGGGAGGCGAAACTATAAGCCCCTATCTTTCTCTGTGTCCGATTAAAACTCCATAACCACAAATATCGCGTGAGTGTTAGCAATTGTGAAAGACTAAATGATAGTTGAGTATGTGGAGTTTGCTAAATCAAAGCTCTGACATAGACTCTTCCTGAAAATAAGATGAATTGCAATTGTTTGATGACCGAGAATATTGTTTGTTAGTTTTCAAGAAAGTTTATGATCTATACTTTTAACATGTGAATTGCTTGTGACTTGATCATGAAAAGTTTTATGAGATGAGCTATTGTTATGACATATAATGATGCTAGAAAAAGTGATTGGAATTATCATTGATCAAACTTGAGCACTTGCTAGCATTCACACTTCATAAATTATTTCTTTTATCATTTACCTACTCGAGGACGAGCAGGAATTAAGCTTGGGGATGCTGATACGTCTCCAACATATCTACAATTTATGAAGTATTCATGCTATTGGGAGAAGAAAGAGAGGAGAGTCACGAAAATAGGGTAAACGCAAAGAGACGATGAAAAGCAATCGCTAATTCGTGATTCAAAGTAGATCGTTTGAGGGAGGGTTCGCTGTGATACTATCCTTCTAGGATGTTTTATATGCATTTATATGATATTTTATATGATTTTTGGGACTAACCTATTAACCTAGAGCCCAGTGTCAGTTTCTGTTTTCTTCTTGTTTTGGAGTATCTCTGAAAAGGAAAACTAAACGGAGTCCACTTGACGTGCCACTTGACGGAGATCATTTTTGGACCAGAAGAAGCCCACGGAGTACCAGAAGCAGGCCAGAAGAGTTCCGGGCTACCCATGAGGGTGGGGGCGCGCTCACCCCCTAGGGCGCGCCCCCTGCCTCGTGGACAGCCCGGAGACCCCCCTGACGTGAAATCAACGCAAAACTCTTCTATATATACCCAAACTTCCAGAAAGAAACCTAGATCGGAAGTTCCGCCGCCGTAAGCCTTTGTAGCCACGAGAAGTCAATATAGGCCCTCTCCGGCACCCTGCCGGAGGGGGCCATCATCACCGGTGGCCATGGAGGAGTATCCTAGAGGGGCCATCATCACCATGAAGGCCAAGGACCAGAGGGTGGAGGCCATGAAGGAGGAAGCACAAGGGGGAGAACCTCTCCTCCTCTCTTCCGGTGGCGCCGGAGTTCCATCGGGAGGGGAATCATCGCCACGGTGATCGTCTTCATCGACATCACCATCATCATCACCATCCTCATCTCTTTTACGCGGTCCACTCTCCCGCACCCCGCTGTAATCCCTACTTGAACATGGTGCTTTATGCCACATATTATGATCCAATGATGTGTTGCCATCCTATGATGTTTTGAGTAGATATCTTTTGTCTTTGGGTTGATTGATGATCTAGATTGGTATGAGTTTTATGTTTTACTTTGGTGCTGTCCTATGGTGCCCTCCATGTCGCGCAAGCGTGAGGGATTCCCGTTGTAGGGTGTTGCAATACGTTCATGATTCGCTTATAGTGGGTTGGTGAGTAACTGAAACACAAACCCGAGTAAGAGGGATTGTTGCGTATGGGAATAAAGAGGACTTGATGCTTTAATGGTATGGTTGGGTTTTACCTTAATGATCTTTAGTAGTTGCGGATGCTTGCTAGAGTTCCAATCATAAGTGCATATGATCCAAGTAGAGAAAGTATGTTGTCTTATGCCTCTCCCTCATATGAAACTGCAATAGTGATCATCGATCTTGTTAACAATTGCCTAGGACAATTCCGCACACCGATCCACCATTATTCCACACTCGCTATTTATATTATTTAGTAATATATTCTAATTTTATGATAACAACACCTACTTTTATATTTTAGCTCTCCGATACCATGCAAAGTTATCCTCTTCATACCCACAACGTAGTTTTATTTCTCGTTTCTAGTGGAAGCAAACGTTCGGTGCACGTAGAGTCGTATCAGTGGCAGATAGGGCTTGAGAGAATATTGATCTTACCTTTAGCTCCTTGTGGGTTCGACACTACATACTTATCACTTCCACCTTTGGAAATTGCTACGATGATTCCCTGCACTTGGGGATTATCAGTCATGGATCACTCAAACCAAACCACGTCTACGAGCATAGCATAGCAGTATAAGCATAACGTAGAAGTAACTCCCCAGGGTTTGAAATAAAAGGGCAATAGGTTCTACCTGAAGGAAATATGCCCTAGATGCAATAATAAAGTATTATATATTTCCTTATATCATGATAAATGTTTATTATTCATGCTAGAATTGTATTAACCGGAAACATAATACATGTGTGAATACTTAGACAAACAGAGTGTCACTAGTATGCCTCTACTTGACTAGCTCGTTAATCAAAGATGGTTATGTTTCCTAGCCATAGACATGAGTTGTGATTTGATTAACGAGATCACCTCATTAGGAGAATGACGTGATTGACATGACCCATTCCGTTAGCTTAGCACTCGATCGTTTAGTATGTTGCTATTGCTTTCTTCATGACTTATACATGTTCCTATGACTATGAGATTAAACACTTTGTGTGCTACCAAACGTCACAACGTAACTGTGTGATTATAAAGGTGCTCTACAGGTGTCTCCGAAGGTACTTGTTGGGTTGGCGTATTTCGAGATTAGGATTTGTCACTCCGATTGTCGGAGAGGTATCTCTGGGCCCACTCGGTAATGCACATCACTATAAGCCTTGCAAGCATAGTGACTAATGAGTTAGTTGCGGGATGATGTATTATGGAACGAGTAAAGAGACTTGCCGGTAACGAGATTGAACTAGGTATCGAGATACCGACGATCCAATCTCGGGCAAGTAACATACCGGTGACAAAGGGAACAACGTATGTTGTTATGCGGTCTGACCGATAAAGATCTTCGTAGAATATGTGGGAGCCAATATGGGCATCTAGGTCCCGCTATTGGTTATTGACCGGAGACGTGTCTCGGTCATGTCTACATAGTTCTCGAACCCGTAGGGTCCGCACGCTTAACGTTACGATGACAGTTTTATTGAGTTTTGATGTACCGAAGGAGTTCGGAGTCCCAGATGAGATCGGGGACATGACGAGGAGTCTCGAAATGGTCGAGACGTAAAGATCGATATATTGGATGACTATATTCGGACTTCGGAAAGGTTCCGAGTGATTCGGGTATTTTTCGGAGTACCGGAGAGTTACGGGAATTCGTATTGGGCCTTAATAGGCCATACGGGAAAGGAGAGAAAGGCCTCAAAAGGTGGCCGCGCCCCTCCCCATGATCTGGTCCGAATTGGACTAGGGAAGGGGGGCGCCCCCTTCCTTCTTTCTCCTTCCCCCTTCCCTTCTCCTACTCCCACAAGGAAAGGAGGAATCCTACTCCCGGTGGGAGTAGGACTCCCCCCTATGGTGCGCCTCTCCCCTTGGCCGGCTGCCTCCCCCTTGCTCCTTTATATACGGGGGCAGGGGGGCACCCCAGAGAGACAACAATTGATCCTTGAGATCTCTTAGCCGTGTGCGGTGCCCCCCTCCACCATATTACACCTCGATATTACCGTTGCGGAGCTTAGGCGAAGCCCTACGTCGGTGGAACATCATCATCGTCACCACACCGTCGTGCTGACGAAACTCTCCCTCAACACTCGGCTGGATCGGAGTTCGAGGGACGTCATCGAGCTGAACGTGTGTAGAACTCGGAGGTGCCGTACGTTCGGTACTTGATCGGTCGGATCGTGAAGACGTACGACTACATCAACCGCGTTGTGATAACGCTTCCGCTGTCGGTCTACGAGGGTACGTGGACAACACTCTCCCCTCTCGTTGCTATGCATCACCATGATCTTGCGTGTGCGTAGGAATTTTTTTGAAACTACTACGTTCCCCAACAGTGGCATCCGAGCCTGGTTTTATGCGTTGATACTATGCACGAGTAGAACACAAGTGAGTTGTGGGCGATATAAGTCATACTGCTTACCAGCATGTCATACTTTGGTTCAGCGGTATTGTGAGATGAAGCGGCCCGGATCGACATTACGCGTACGCTTACACGAGACTGGTTTCACCGTTGCGAGCACTCGTTGCTTAAAGGTGACCGGCGGGTGTCTGTCTCTCTCACTTTAGTTGAACCGAGTGTGGCTACACCCGGTCCTTGCGAAGGTTAAAACAGCACCAACTTGACAAACTATCGTTGTGGTTTTGATGCGTAGGTAAGTACGGTTCTTGCTAAGCCCGTAGCAGCCACGTAAAATATGCAACAACAAAGTAGAGGACGTCTAACTTGTTTTTGCAGGGCATGTTGTGATGTGATATGGTCAAGACATGATGTGATATAATGTGTTGTATGAGATGATCATGTTTTGTAACCGAGTTATCGGCAACTGGCAGGAGCCATATGGTTGTCGCTTTATTGTATGAGATGCAATCGCCATGTAATAGTTTTACTTTATCACTAAGCGGTAGCGATAGTCGTAAAAGCAATAAGTTGGCGAGACGACAACGATGCTACGATGGAGATCAAGGTGTCGCGCCGGTGACGATGGACATCATGACGGTGCTTCGGAGATGGAGATCACAAGCACGGTGCTTCGGAGATGGAGATCACAAGCACAAGATGATGATGGCCATATCATATCACTTATATTGATTGCATGTGATGTGAATCCTTTATGCATCTTATCTTGCTTTGTTTGACGGTAGCATTATAAGATGATCCTTCACTAAATTATCAAAGGATAAGTGTTCTCCCTGAGTATGCACCGTTGCGAAAGTTCTTCGTGCTGAGACACCACGTGATGATCGGGTGTGATAGGCTCTACGTTCAAATACAACGGGTGCAAAACAGTTGCACACGCGGAATACTCAGGTTAAACTTGACGAGCCTAGCATATAACAGATATGGCCTCGGAACACGGAGACCGAAAGGTCGAGCGTGAATCATATAGTAGATATGATCAACATAGTGATGTTCACCATTGAAACTACTCCATCTCACGTGATGATCGGACATGGTTTAGTTGATATGGATCACGTGATCACTTAGAGGATTAGAGGGATGTCTATCTAAGTGGGAGTTCTTAAGTAATATGATTAATTGAACTTAAATTTATCATGAACTTAGTCCTGATAGTATTTTGCAAATTATGTTGTAGATCAATAGCTCGCGTTGTTGCTTCCCTGTTTATTTTTGATATGTTCCTAGAGAAAATTATGTTGAAAGATGTTAGTAGCAAAGATGCGGATTGGATCCGTGATCCGAGGATTATCCTCATTGCTGCACAGAAAAATTATGTCCTTGATGCACCGCTAGGTGACAGACCTATTGCAAGAGCAGATGCAGACGTTATGAACGTTTGGCTAGCTCAATATGATGACTACTTGATAGTTTAGTGTTGGAAATATGCCCTAGAGGCAATAATAAATGGTTATTATTATATTTCTTTGTTCATGGTAATTGTCTATTATTCATGCTATAATTGTATTGTCCGGAAATCGTAATACATGTGTGAATACATAGACCACAACGTGTCCCTAGTAAGCCTCTAGTTGACTAGCTCGTTGATCAACAAATAGTCATGGTTTCCTGACTATGGACATTGGATGTCATTGATAACGGGATCACATCATTAGGAGAATGATGTGATGGACGAGACCCAATCCTAAGCATAGCATAAAAGATCGTGTAGTTTCGTTTGCTAGAGCTTTTCCAATGTCAAGTATCTTTTCCTTAGACCATGAGATCGTGCAACTCCCGGATACCGTAGGAGTGCTTTGGGTGTGCCAAACGTCACAACGTAACTGGGTGACTATAAAGGTGCACTACGGGTATCTCCGAAAGTGTCTGTTGGGTTGGCACGGATCGAGACTGGGATTTGTCACTCCGTGTGACGGAGAGGTATCTCTGGGCCCACTCGGTAATGCATCATCATAATGAGCTCAATGTGACTAAGGCGTTAGTCACGGGATCATGCATTGCGGTACGAGTAAAGAGACTTGCCGGTAACGAGATTGAACAAGGTATTGGGATACCGACGATCGAATCTCGGGCAAGTAACATACCGATTGACAAAGGGAATTGCATACGGGATTGATTGAATCCTCAACACCGTGGTTCATCCGATGAGATCATCGTGGAGCATGTGGGAGCCAACATGGGTATCCAGATCCCGCTGTTGGTTATTGACCGGAGAGGCGTCTCGGTCATGTCTGCATGTCTCCCGAACCCGTAGGGTCTACACACTTAAGGTCCGGTGACGCTAGGGTTGTAGAGATATATGTATGCGGAAACCCGAAAGTTGTTCGGAGTCCCGGATGAGATCCCGGACGTCACGAGAGGTTCCGGAATGGTCCGGAGGTGAAGAATTATATATAGGAATTAAGTTTCGGCCACCGGGAAAGTTTCGGGGGTTACCGGTATTGTACCGGGACCACCGGAAGGGTCCCGGGGGTCCACCGGGTGGGGCCACCTGTCCCGGAGGGCCCCGTGGGCTGAAGTGGGAAGGGAACCAGCCCCTAGTGGGCTGGGCGCCCCCCCATGGGCCTCCCCCCCGCGCCTAGGGTTGCAAACCCTAGGGTGGGGGGGCTTCCCACTTGCCTTGGGGGGCAAGGCACCCCCCTTGGCCGCCGCCCCCACCCTAGATGGGTTTGGCCGGCGCCCCCCCTCCCAAGGGGGCCTATATAAAGGGGGGAGGGAGGGCAGCAACATCTCAGCCTTGGGTGCCTCCCTCCTCCCCTGCTACACCTCTTTCTCTCGTAGAAGCTCGGCGAAGCCCTGCCGGCATCCCGCTACATCCACCACCACGCCGTCGTGCTGCTGGATCTCCATCAACCTCTCCTTCCCCCTTGCTGGATCAAGAAGGAGGAGACGTCGCTGCACCGTACGTGTGTTGAACGCGAAGGTGCCGTCCGTTCGGCACTCGGTCATCGGTGATTTGGATCACGACGAGTACGACTCCGTCATCCACGTTCATTGGAACGCTTCCGCTCGCGATCTACAAGGGTATGTAGATGCACTCCTTTCCCCTCGTTGCTAGTATACTCCATAGATGCATCTTGGTGAGCGTAGGAAAATTTTAAAATTATGCTACGATTCCCAACAGTGGCATCATGAGCCAGGCCTATGTGTAGTTACTATGCACGAGTAGAACACAAAGCAGTTGTGGGCGTTGAGTTTGCCAATTCTTCTTGCCGCTACTAGTCTTTTCTTGTTTCGGCGGTATTGTAGGATGAAGCGGCCCGGACCGACCTTACACGTACGCTTACGTGAGACAGGTTCCACCGATTGACATGCACTAGTCGCATAAGGTGGCTAGCGGGTGTCTGTCTCTCCTACTTTAGTCGGAACGGATTTGATGAAAAGGGTCCTTATGAAGGGTAAATAGGAATTGGCAAATCACGTTGTGGTCATACGTAGGTAAGAAACGTTCTTGCTAGAAACCTACAAACCACGTAAAAACTTGCAACAACAATTAGAGGACGTCTAACTTGTTTTTGCAGCAAGTGCTATGTGATGTGATATGGCCAGAAGATGTGATGAATGATATATGTGATGTATGAGATTGATCATATTCTTGTAATAGGAATCACGACTTGCATGTCGATGAGTATGACAACCGGCAGGAGCCATAGGAGTTGTCTTTATTATTTTGTATGACCTGCGTGTCATTGAATAACGCCATGTAATTTACTTTACTTTGTTGCTAAATGCGTTAGCCATAGAAGTAGAAGTAATCGTTGGCGTGACGACTTCATGAAGACACAATGATGGAGATCATGGTGTCATGCCGGTGACGAAGATGATCATGGTGCCCCGAAGATGGAGATCAAAGGAGCATAATGATATTGGCCATATCATGTCACTATTTGATTGCATGTGATGTTTATCATGTTTTTGCATCTTATTTGCTTAGAACGACGGTAGTAAGTAAGATGATCCCTCATAATAATTTCAAGAAAGTGTTCACCCTAACTGTGCACCATTGCGAAGGTTTGTTGTTTCGAAGCACCACGTGATGATCGGGTGTGATAGATTCTAACGTTCGAATACAACGGGTGTTGACGAGCCTAGCATGTACAGACATGGCCTCGGAACACACGCAATACACTTAGGTTGACTTGACGAGCCTAGCATGTACAGACATGGCCTCGGAACATGGAGGACCGAAAGGTTGAGCATGAGTCTTATAGAAGATACGATCAACATGGAGATGTTCACCGATCTTGACTAGTCCGTCTCACGTGATGATCGGACACGGCCTAGTTAACTCGGATCATGTTTCACTTAGATGACTAGAGGGATGTCTATCTGAGTGGGAGTTCATTAAATAATTTGATTATATGAACTTAATTATCATGAACTTAGTCTAAAATCTTTACACTATGTCTTGTAGATCAAATGGCCAACGTTGTCCTCAATTTCAACGCGTTCCTAGAGAAAACCAAGCTGAAAGATGATGGCAGCAACTATACGGACTGGGTCCGGAACCTGAGGATCATCCTCATAGTAGCCAAGAAAGATTGTGTCTTAGAAGCACCGCTAGGTGATGCACCAATCCCACAGAACCAAGACGTTATGAACGCTTGGCAGTAGCGTGCTGATGATTACTCCCTCGTTCAGTGCGGCATGCTTTACAGGTCTCCAAAAGCGTTTTGAGAAACATGGAGCATATGAGATGTTCGAGGAGCTGAAATTAGTTTTCCAAGCTCATGCCCGGGTCGAGAGATATGAAGTCTCCGACAAGTTCTTCAGCTGTAAAATGGAGGAAAATAGTTCTGTAAGTGAGCACATACTCAGAATGTCTGGGTTGCACAACCGCTTGACTCAGCTGGGAGTTAATCTCCCGGATGACGCGGTCATTGACAGAATCCTTCAGTCGCTTCCACCAAGCTTCAAGAGCTTTGTGATGAACTACAATATGCAGGGGACGGAAAAGACCATTCCTGAGGTATATTCGATGCTGAAATCAGCGGAGGTGGAAATCAGAAAAGAACATCAAGTGTTGATGGTGAATAAAACCACTAAGTTCAAGAAGGGCAAGGGTAAGAAGAACTTCAAGAAGGACGGCAAGGGAGTTGCCGCGCCCGGTAAACCAGTTACTGGGAAGAAGTCAAAGAATGGACGCAAGCCTGAAACTGAGTGCTTTTATTGCAAGGGAAGTGGTCACTGGAAGCGGAACTGCCCCAAATACTTAGCGAAAAAGAAGGCCGGCAACACCAAAGGTATATGTGATATACATGTAATTGATGTGTACCTTACCAGTACTTGTAGTAGCTCCTGGGTATTTGATACCGATGCGGTTGCTCATATTTGTAACTCAAAACAGGAACTACGGAATAAACGGAGACTGGCGAAGGACGAGGTGACGATGCGCGTCGGGAATGGTTCCAAGGTCGATGTGATCGCCGTCGGCACGCTACCTCTGCATCTACCCACGGGATTAGTTTTAAACCTCAATAATTGTTATTTAGTGCCAGCTTTGAGCATGAACATTGTATCTGGATCTCGTTTAATTCGAGATGGCTACTCATTTAAATCCGAGAATAATGGTTGTTCTATTTATTTGAGAGAAATGTTTTATGGTCATGCCCCGCTGGTCAATGGTTTATTTTTGATGAATCTCGAACGTGATGTTACACATGTTCATAGTGTGAATACCAAAAGATGTAAAGTTGATAACGATAGTCCCACATACTTGTGGCACTGCCGCCTTGGTCACATTGGTGTCAAGCGCATGAAGAAGCTCCATGCAGATGGACTTTTGGAGTCTCTTGATTACGAATCATTTGACACGTGCGAACCATGCCTCATGGGTAAGATGACCAAGACTCCGTTCTCCGGAACAATGGAGCGAGCGACCAACTTATTGGAAATCATACATACCGATGTGCGCGGTCCAATGAGTGTTGAGGCTCGCGGAGGATATCGTTATGTTCTCACTCTCACTGATGACTTAAGTAGATATGGGTATATCTACCTAATGAAACACAAGTCTGAAACCTTTGAAAAGTTCAAGGAATTTCAGAGTGAAGTTGAGAATCAACGTGACAGAAAAATAAAATGGAGCGAGCGACCAACCTAGTGGGCTGGGCGCCCCCCATGGGCCTCCCCCCCGCGCCTAGGGTTGCAAACCCTAGGGTGGGGGGGGCTTCCCACTTGCCTTGGGGGGCAAGGCACCCCCCTTGGCCGCCGCCCCCCACCCTAGATGGGTTTGGCCGGTGCCCCCCCTCCCAAGGGGGCCTATATAAAGGGGGGGGAGGGAGGGCAGCAACATCTCAGCCTTGGGCGCCTCCCTCCTCCCCTGCTACACCTCTTTCTCTCGTAGAAGCTCGGCGAAGCCCTGCCGGCATCCCGCTACATCCACCACCACGCCGTCGTGCTGCTGGATCTCCATCAACCTCTCCTTCCCCCTTGCTGGATCAAGAAGGAGGAGACGTTGCTGCACCGTACGTGTGTTGAACGCGGAGGTGCCGTCCGTTCGGCACTCGGTCATCGGTGATTTGGATCACGGCGAGTACGACTCCGTCATCCACGTTCATTGGATGTAGATGCACTCCTTTCCCCTCGTTGCTAGTATACTCCATAGATGCATCTTGGTGAGCATAGGAAAATTTTAAAATTATGCTACGATTCCCAACATTTAGTGCACCATGCTTAACGACTTACAATCGGGACTTCAAAGACGTTTTGAACGTCATGGACCATATAAGATGTTCCAGGAGTTGAAGTTAATATTTCAAGCAAATACCCGAGTTGAGAGATATGAAGTCTCCAACAAGTTCTATAGCTAAAAGATGGAGGAGAATCGCTCAACTAGTGAGCATGTGCTCAGATTGTCTGGGTACTACAATCGCTTGAATCAAGTGGGAGTTTATCTTCCAGATAAAATAGTGATTGACAGAATTCTCTAGTCACCATCACCAAGTTAGTAGAACTTCGTGATGAACTATAGTATGCAAGGGATGACGAAAGTAATTCCCGAGCTCTTCGTGATTTTAAAATCGACGAAGGTAGAAATCAAGAAAAACATCAAGTGTTGATAGTTGACGAGACCACTTCAAGTGTTGATGGTTGACGAGACCACTAGTTTCAAGAAAAGGGCAAAGGGAAGAAGGGGAACTTCAAAAAGAACGGCAAGCAAGTTGCTACTCAAGTGAAGAAGCCCAAGTCTGTACCTAAGCCTGAGACTAAGTGCTTCTACTGCAAAGGGACTGGTCACTGGAGGCGGAACTGCCCCAAGTATTTGGTGGATAAGAAGGATGGCAAAGTGAACAAAGGTATATTGGATATACATGTTATTGATGTGTACTTTACTAGTGTTTATAGCAACCCTTCGGTATTTTGATACTAGTTCAGTTGCTAAGAGTAGTAACTCGAAACGGGAGTTGCAGAATAACAGAGACTACTAAAAGGAGAGGTGACGATGTGTGTTGGAAGTAGTTCCAAGATTGATATGATCATCATCGTACACTCCCTATACTTTCGGGATTAGTGTTAAAACTAAATAAGTGTTATTTGGTGTTTGCATTGAGCATGATTATGATTTGATCATGTTTATTGCAATACGGTTATTCATTTAAGTTAGAGAACAATTGTTGTTCTGTTTACATGAATAAAAACCTTCTATGGTCATACACACCAACGAAAATGGTTTGTTGGATCTCGATCATAGTGATACACATATTCATAATATTGAAGCCAAAAGATGCAAAGTTAATAATGATAGTGCAACTTATTTGTGGCACTGCCGTTTAGGTCATATTGGTGTAAAGCGCATGAAGAAACTCCATACTGATGGGATTTTGGAATCACTTGATTATGAATCACTTGATGCTTGCGAACTGTGCCTCATGGGCAAGATGACTCAAACGCCGTTCTCCGGAAGTATGGAGAGAGCAACAGATTTGTTGGAAATCATACATACAGATGTATGTGGTCCAATGAATATTGAGGCTCGTAGCAGGTATCATTATTTTCTGATCTTCACAGATGATTTGAGCAGATATGGGTATATCTACTTGATGAAACACAAGTCTGAAACATTTGAAAAGTTCAAAGAATTTCAGAGTGAAGTGGAGAATCATCATAACAAGAAAATAAAAGTTTCTACAATATGATCGCAGAGGTAAAATTTTTGAGTTACGAGTTTGGCCTTCAGTTTAAACAATGTGAAATAGTTTCACTACTCACGCCACTTGGAACACCAGAGTAATGGTGTGTCCGAACATCGTAACCGTACTTTATTAGATATGGTGCGATATATGATGTCTCTTACCGATCTACCACTATCGTTTTTGGGGTTATGCATTAGAGACAGCTGCATTCACGTTAAATAGGGCACCATCAAAGTCCGTTGAGACGACGCCTTATGAACTGAGGTTTAGCAAGAAACCAAAGTTGTCGTTTCTTAAAATTTGGGGTTGCGATGCTTATGTGAAAAAGTTTCATCCTGATAAGCTCAAACCCAAATCGGAGAAATGTGTCTTCATAGGATACCCAAAGGAGACAATTGGGTACACCTTCTATCACAGATCCGAAGGCAAGACATTCATTGCTTAGTATGGATCCTTTCTAGAGAAGGGTTTTCTCTCAAAAGAAGTGAGTGGGAGGAAAGTAGAACTTGATGAGGTAACTGTACCTGCTCCCTTATTGGAAAGTAGTTCATCACAGAAATCTGTTCTTGTGACTCCTACACCAATTAGTGAGGAAGTTAATGATGATGATCATAGAACTTCAGATCAAGTTATTACTGAACCTCGTAGGTCAACCAGAGTAAGATCCGCACCAGAGTGGTACGGTAATCCTGTTCTGGAGGTTATGTTACTAGACCATGACGAGCCTACGAACTATGAAGAAGCGACGGTGAGCCCAGATTCCGCAAAATGGCTGGAGGCCATGAAATCCGAGATGAGATCCATGTATGAGAACAAAGTATGGACTTTGATTGACTTGCCCAATGATCGGCAAGCCATTGAGATTAAAATGGATCTTCAAGAGGAAGACGGACGTTGATAGTAGTGTCACTATCTACAAAGCTAGAATTGTCGCAAAAGGGTTTTCGACAAGTTCAAGATGTTGACTACGATGAGAGTTTCTCACTCGTATCTATGCTTAAGTCTGTCCGAATCATGTTAGCAATTGCCGCATTTTATGAAATCTGGCAAATGGATAAACAAAAGTGCATTTCTTAATGGATTTATTAAAGAAGAGTTGTATATGATGCAACCAGGAGGTTTTGTCAATCCTGAAAGTGCTAACAAAATATGCAAGCTCCAGCGATCCATCTATGGACTGGTGCAAGCATCTTGGAGTTGGAATATACGCTTTGATAAGTTGATCAAAGGATATAGTTTTATACAGACTTGCGGAGAAGCCTGGATTTACAAGAAAGTGAGTGGGAGCACTACAGCATTTCTGATAAGGATATGTGAATGACATATTGTTGATCGGAAATAATGTAGAATTATTCTGCAAAGCATAAAGGAGTATTTGAAATGAGTTTTTCAAAGAAAGACCTCGGTGAAACTGCTTACATATTGAGCATCAAGATCTATAGAGATAGATCAAGACGCTTGATAAGTTTTTTCAAAGAGTACATACCTTAACAAGATTTTGAAGTAGTTCAAAATAGAACAGTCAAAGAAAGAGTTCTTGCCTGTGTTACAAGGTGTGAAATTGAGTAAGACTCAAAGCTCGACCACGGCAGAAGATAGAAAGAGAATGAAAGTCATTCCCTATGCCTTAGCCATAGGTTCTATAAAGTATGCCATGCTGTGTACCAGATCTATTGTATACCCTACACTGATTTCGGCAAGGGAGTACAATAGTGATCTAGGAGTAGATCACTGGACAACGGTCAAAATTATCCTTAGTGGAATAAGGATATGTTTCTCGATTATGGAAGTGACAAAAGCTTCGTCGTAAAGGGTTACGTCGATGCAAGTTTTGACACTAAATCTAGATGACTCTAAGTCTCGGTCTAGATACATATTGAAAGTGGGAGCAATTAGCTAGAGTAGCTCCGTGCAAAGCATTGTAGACATAGAAATTTGCAAAAGACTTACGGATCTGAATGTGACAGACCCGTTGACTAAAATTATCTCACAATCAAAACATGATCACACCTTAGTACTCTTTGGGTGTTAATCACATAGCGATGTGAACTAGATTATTGACTCTAGTAAACCCTTTGAGTGTTGGTCACATAGAGATGTGAACTATGGGTGTTAATCACATGGTGATGTGAATTGTTGATGTTAAATCACATGGCGATGTGAACTAGATTATTGACTCTAGTGCAAGTGGGAGACTGAAGGAAATATGCCCTAGAGGCAATAATAAAGTATTATATATTTCCTTATATCATGATAAATGTTTATTATTCATGCTAGAATTGTATTAACCGGAAACATAATACATGTGTGAATACATAGACAAACAGAGTGTCACTAGTATGCCTCTACTTGACTAGCTCGTTAATCAAAGATGGTTATGTTTCCTAGCCATAGACATGAGTTGTCATTTGATTAACGAGATCACCTCATGAGGAGAATGACGTGATTGACTTGACCCATTCCGTTAGCTTAGCACTCGATCGTTTAGTATGTTGCTATTGCTTTCTTCATGACTTATACATGTTCCTATGACTATGAGATTATGCAACTCCCGTTTACCGGACGAACACTTTGTGTGCTACCAAACGTCACAACGTAAATGGGGTGATTATAAAGGTGCTCTACAGGTGTCTCCAAAGGTACTTGTTGGGTTGGCGTATTTCGAGATTAGGATTTGTCACTCCAATTGTCGGAGAGGTATCTCTGGGCCCACTCGGTAATGCACATCACTATAAGCCTTGCAAGCATAGTGACTAATGAGTTAGTTGCGGGATGATGTATTACGGAACGAGTAAAGAGACTTGCCGGTAACGAGATTGAACTAGGTATCGAGATACCGACGATGAAATCTCGGGCAAGTAACATACCGGTGACAAAGGGAACAACGTATGTTGTTATGCGGTCTGACCGATAAAGATCTTCGTAGAATATGTGGGAGCCAATATGGGCATCCAGTTCCCTCTATTGGTTATTGACCGGAGACGTGTCTCGGTCATGTCTACATAGTTCTCGAACCCGTAGGGTCCGCACGCTTAACGTTACGATGACAGTTTTATTGAGTTTTGATGTACCGAAGGAGTTCGGAGTCCCAGATGAGATCGGGGACATGACGAGGAGTCTCGAAATGGTCGAGACATAAAGATCGATATATTGGACGACTATATTCGGACTTCGGAAAGGTTCCGAGTGATTCGGGTATTTTTCGGAGTACCGGAGAGTTACGGGAATTCGTATTGGGCCTTAATGGGCCATACGGGAAAGGAGAGAAAGGCCTCAAAAGGTGGCCGCGCCCCTCCCCATGATCTAGTCCGAATTGGACTAGGGAAGGGGGGCGCCCCCTTCCTTCTTTCTCCTTCCCCCTTCCCTTCTCCTACTCCCACAATGAAAGGAGGAATCCTACTCCCGGTGGGAGTAGGACTCCCCCTATGGCGCGCCTCTCCCCTTGGCCGGCTGCCTCCCCCTTGCTCCTTTATATACGGGGGCAGGGGGGCACCCCAGAGAGACAACAATTGATCCTTGAGATCTCTTAGCCGTGTGCGGTGCCCCCCTCCACCGTATTACACCTCGATAATACCGTTACTGAGCTTAGGCGAAGCCCTGCGTCGGTGGAACATCATCATCGTCACCACGCCATCGTGCTGACGAAACTCTCCCTCAACACTCGGCTGGATTGGAGTTCGAGGGACGTCATCGAGCTGAACGTGTGTAGAACTCGGAGGTGCCGTACGTTCGGTACTTGATCGGTCGGATCGTGAAGACGTACGACTACATCAACCGCGTTGTGATAACGCTTCCGGTGTCGGTCTACGAGGGTACGTGGACAACACGCTCCCCTCTCGTTGCTATGCATCAGCATGATCTTGCGTGTGCGTAGGATTTTTTTTGAAATTACTACGTTCCCCAACACTACCATCATCAACTATTTCCCAAAACCTACATGTTAATCAAATCCTAACCATGTAATGTTTGAGGGTTGAGACTAATGCATAAAAACTGGGTAATAAAGGGGTATGATCAAAGTGTTACTTGCCTTGCTGACAATCTGAAAACCCTAGTGACTCGTAGTAGTACGCTTCGCACTCCGGAAACTCTATCGTGAACAGAAAATAGCATACATAAGCACTCAAGCATAAGATGCAAGGGTAAAACTCAGATGAGAAGATCGAAATCGAAACCAGAACTGAAGAGTTTCGATTTGCAAAAAGAATCAATCAAATCGGAGCTAAAACTCAAACTACGATCAAAAGAAGTTTGAAAACAAATCTGCTTGAAACCAAATTTTAAATTGTCAAAATCATGTTCAAGTTGATTATCTGGAAAGAGGGTTTCGAGACGAAGATTTTGGCGTTGGTTTCACTGGATTTGGATAAACGAGCAAAAAGTTGCGAGGGTTTGAATATCAGGGGCTAATTTGCGATAAAAATAATCACGGATAGGTCCCTGGCCGAAAATAAAATAAAAAGGAAAACACTAACGAACGAACGTTCGCTATCAGGGACAAACGGGCGAAAATGTTCGTTAACAGCGACGTTCGAGTGAACGTTCGCTAATTAGCGAACTAGGAAAAAAACCGATCTAAACCGAAAACCGAAAAAAAACCGTAAACCTAAAAAAACGAACGGTTTTATACCGTTTAGCGGGGGTTGACCTACGGCGAGATCCGGCGGCGGCGGCGGGACTCCGGCGGGGTGGGGCGGCGTGCGGTGGCGTGCGGCGACACGGTGGAGTGGCGGCGGCGGCTGCGGGTTGCGGCGGCTCGGGATGAGGGAGGAGGCGGCGGGGCGGCGGCTTTTGAAGGGGCCCAGGGGGGGTGGCGGCTTGCGCGAGTGGGCGCGGAGGGGAGGCCGACCCGGACTCCAGCGAGAGTCCGGCTCCCGCACGCGAGCAAGGCGGCGGCGGCTCGGATGGGCCGGCTGGGTTTCGGCCCAGTCTGTCCGGAATTTTTTTAAATAAAATTTCGCCAAAAGAAAATCCTAATAAAAATATAAAAAAATTCTAAAAATGCCAAAAACAATTTTCACCGTCCAAATCTAATATTTAGAACAAGATGAAAATTTTTCTGGCAAAAAAAATACAATTTTCAAAAATGCATATTTTTTCTAATTCAAATAAAATCGCAAATAAAATTCAAATAAAATATAAATTTTATTTTAAAATTTCTTCTCCAATATTCCTCTCTTTTGAAGAAGTCATATTATCTTCTCTCTTTTTATTTTTAATATTGGAAATAATTGGAAAGAAAAATATTAAAACCAAATTGATCCTCTTTTCAAATTTGAGAAAATTCAAATATGAAAATAAATGAAATCCCCAACTCTCTCCTTGGGTCCTTGAGTTGCTTAAGATTTCTAGGATCACAACCAAAATGCAAATAAAATATGATATGCACATGATGACCTATGTATAACATCCAAATTGAAAATTGGGATGTTACAAACCTACCCCCCTTAAGATGAATCTCGCCCTCGAGATTCGGGTTGGCTCGAAAATAGGTGCGGGTGGTCTTTCCGTAGGTCTTCTTCTCTTTCCCAGGTGGCTTCATCCTCGAAATGGTGGCTCCACTGAACTTTGCAAAACTTGATAACCTTACTGCGTGTAACTCGGCTGGCAAACTCGAGAATCTTGACGGGTTTCTCCTCGTAGGTTAGATCATTATCCAACTGAATTGCTTCCAGGGGCACTGCATCTCTCAAAGGAATATCGGCCATCTCTGGATGGCACTTCTTCAACTGGGAAACGTGAAACACATCACAAACTCCTGACAAACCTTCGGGTAACTCCAACTTGTAGGCCACCTCTCCCATACGCTCCAAAACTCAGTATGGTCCTACAAATCTCGGGGCTAACTTTCCCTTAACTCCAAATCATTTAAATCCTCGCAGAGGTGACACATGAAGATATGCTCTGTCTCCGATTTCGTAGACTACCTCCTTGCGTTTAGTATCGGCATAACTCTTCTGCCTGGACTGAGCTACCTTCAATCTATCTCGAATCAACTTAACCTTCTCTTCAGATTCCTTAACCAAATCTGGTCCAAACAACTGACGGTCTCCAACTTCATCCCACATCAACGGTGTCCTGCACCTTCTTCCATACAAAGCTTCGAAACGTGCCATCTTCAAACTAGCCAGATAGCTGTTGTTATAGGAGAACTCTGCGTAGGGTAAATTATCATCCCAATTAGATCCATAATCTAGTGTACAGGCTCTCAACATGTCCTCCAGAATCTGATTGACCCTTTCAGTCTGTCCATCTGTCTGCGGATGAAAGGTTGTACTAAACTCTAGCCTGGTACCCAAAGTCTGGTGCAGCTGATTCCAAAACTTCGCAGTAAACTGTGTTCCTCTATCTGATACGATGGTCCTCGGAACTCCGTGCAGACATACGATCCTGGTCATATATATCTTGGCCAACTTCGCACTTGTATAGGTGGTTTTCACTGGGAGAAAGTGAGCCACTTTGGTCAAGCGATCAACTACTACCCAGATAGAATCATATCCCGATCGGGTCCTAGGTAATCCGGTAATGAAATCCATGCCAAGCTTATCCCACTTCCATTCGGGTATCGACATAGGCTGAAGCAATCCCGCTGGCTTCTGATGTTCTGCTTTCACTCTCTGACATACATCACATACTGCTACATACTCGGCAATATCCTTCTTCATCCCTGTCCACCAAAAACGCTCCTCCAAATCCAAATACATCTTGGTGTTTCCGGGGTGTATCGAGTACGGCGAGTCATGGCCCTCCTGAAGTATTAACTTCCCGATCTCTGCATTATTGGGTACATATACACGATCCTCAAACCATAAAGTTTCGTGCTCATCCTCACGAAAACCCTTGGCTTTTCCTTTGCTCATCCTCTCCTTTATCTCAACAATTTCCTTGTCATCCTTCTGGGCTTCTCGAATCTTTCCCAATAATGTAGACTGAACCTCCATTGCTGCAACAAAACCTCTTGGAACTATCTCCAAACGATGTTCCTTGAGATCGTCGACTAACTCCTGCGGTAATCCTTCGCTTACGAGGGTATTGACATAACTCTTCCGGCTCAAAGCGTCTGCTACAACATTGGCCTTTCCTGGATGATAATGCAACTTCATATCATAATCTTTTATGAGCTCCAACCATCTCCTTTGCCTAAGATTTAGCTCCTTCTAAGTGAAAATGTACTTCAAACTCTTGTGATCCGTGCACACATCACAACGGTTTCCAATAAGAAAATGTCTCCAGGTCTTGAGCGCATGTACTACGGCTGCTAACTCCAAATCATGCGTGGCATAATTCAACTCATGAGGCCGAAGTTGTCGTGAGGCATATGAAACAACTCTTCCATCTTGCATAAGTACACCTCCAAGTCCTTGGCGAGAAGCATCGCAATACACTTGGAAATCCTTGCGTATATTCGGAAGGATTAGCACTGGGGCTGTAACTAGTCGCTTCTTCAACTCCTGAAAACTGGCCTCACATTCCTTGGTCCACTTAAACTTGGTGTCCTTCTTCAATAACTCCCTCATGGGCTTCGCAATTTTGGAGAAATTCTCAATGAACTCCTGTGATATCTGGCGAGTCCAAGAAAACTGCGGATCTCTCCGACTGAGGTGGGTGCCAAACACTCAGTGACGGATTTAACCTTGGTAGGGTCTATTGCTATACCTTCTCCTGATATAACATGTCCAAGAAATCCAACTTCCTTCAACCAAAACTCACATTTGCTGAACTTGTCATATAACTGGTGTTCCGTGAGCTTCTCGAGAACTAAACACAAATGCTCCTTGTGTTCCTCTTCATTCTTCGAGTATACCAAAATATCGTCAATGAACACCACAACAAACTTATCCAAGAACTCCATGAACACCTTATTTATCATACTCATGAAATAGGCAGGGGCATTAGTCAATCCAAATGACAAAACCGTGTACTCATATAGCCCGTACCTTGGGGTAAAAGCTGTCTTAGGTATATCCTGTTCTCGGATCTTCAGCTGATGGTATCCTGATCGCAGATCGATCTTGGAGAATACTTTAGCTCCTTGTAGCTGGCCAAACAAATCATTGATCATCGGTAGTGGGTACTTATTCTTGATCATCACCTCATTCAATGCACGATAATCAACAACCATTCTCAAAGATCCATCCTTCTTCTCAACTAAGAGCATTGGGGCTCCTCAGAGTGATGAACTTGGTTGGATATAACCTTTCTCCAATAACTCCTTAATCTGCTTCTTAATTTCCTCCAGATCATTTGCGGGCATCCGATACGGTCTCGTGGATATTGGTCCGGTGCCTCACAACAACTCCATCAAAAACTCTATGTCTCGATCCGGTGGCGTGCCTGGTAATTCCTCTGGAAACACATCCAGGTAATCCTTCACAATAGGCACTTCCTCCTGAACAACTCCTGAGAGGGAATTCACTTGGGTCCTCCTTGGCGCATGCCTGGATACATACTTAATCCTTTTTCCCTCAGGGGTGGTGAGAAGTATCGACTTACTAGCACAGTCAATGTTTCCTCCATACTTCGATAGCCAATCCATGCCTAGTATTATATCCAATCCTTGTGACTCCAAAATTATTAGGTCTGAGGGGAATACATGGCTACCAATGGCTAAGGGTAACTGATCGCACCATCGGCTGGCCATATACTCCGCTCCTGGCAAGCTTACTAACATGGGTGACCTAAGGGCTAGGGTTGGCAACTTAAACTTGTGCACAAATGCCCTTGACATGTATGAATGCAATGCACCCATATCAAAAAGAACAAGAGCAGTAAATGACTTAACCAAAAACTTACCAATCACTGCGTCGGGCTGATCTTCAACCTCCTCCACGTTGATGTGATTCACCCGACCTCTGGTGAAGGGATTGGGCTTCTTCCCAGAGCTTCCATTTCCATTGCCATTCTTCAACTCAGAACAATCGTTGGCGTAGTGTCCAGTCTTCCCGCACTTGTAGCAGGTGACATGACTCAGATCCTTCTTAGCGGTGTTGCTGGGTTGGAACGGTTCTGGTTGCTGCTTGCTCCATTCCCATTTCCATTCTTGGGGCCACTGTGGTTATGCGAACTTCCTCCATTGTGAGTGTGGCCTCCATGGTTATGATGGGTGTGTCCTCCCGAGTTCGGGGTAAAACGAGGCTTCTGCTGAGCTCCTGAATTGTACTTCCCTTGTCCATACTTCCTTTCGCGGCTCTATATCTGCTGTTGCTTCCCTTCAATCATAAGAGCCCTGTCTACCAACTCCTGGTAGTTAGCAAAGGTTGCTACCATCAACTGCATACTCAGCTCATCATTCAGCCCTTCCATAAACTTCTCCTGTTTTGCGGCATCCGTGGCCACATCATCTGGGGCATAGTGAGCTAACTTACTGAACTCATCCACGTACTGCCCCACAGTATGATTTCCCTGGCGTAAGTTGCGAAACTCACGCTTCTTCATGCTCATAGCTCCAGCTGAGACATGTGTAGTACGGAAAGCTTGCTGAAACTGATCCCAAGTGACATTGGCTATAGGGAAAGTGGCTGTGTAATTTTCCCACCATGAGGCTGCGGGTCCATCCAGTTGGTGTGCGGCGAAGCGCACCTTCTCAGCATCTGTGCAACCTGCGGTGGTCAGCTCCCTTCCAATCCTGCGGAGACAGTCATCGGCAACAATCGGCTCGGTGCTACTGAAAAACACCGGCGGATTCAACCTCAGAAACGGGCTAAGTTGTTAACTGGAGGTGGTGGCGGTGGGTTGTTGTTGTTGTTGTTGTTGTTGTTGTTGCCTTGGTTCTGGACTAGTAGCTGCATCAAGGCATTCTGCTGTTGGATCAACTGAGTGAGCTCCGGTGGGAAGAAAAATCCGGGGTCACGTCTCGGAGGCATCTTGTGACGCCCCCGATTTCACCGTACACTAATCATGCACGCAAATGTGTACGATCAAGATCAGGGACTCACGGGAAGATATCACAACACAACTCTAAAACATAAATAAGTCATACAAGCATCATAATACAAGCCATGGGCCTCGAGGGCTCGAATACAAGTGCTCGATCACAGACGAGTCAGCGGAAGCAACAATATCTGAGTACAGACATAAGTTAAACAAGTTTGCCTTAAGAAGGCTAGCACAAACTGGGATACAGATCGAACGAGGCGCAGGCCTCCTGCCTGGGATCCTCCTAACTACTCCTGTCGTCGTCAGCGGACTGCACGTAGTAGTAGGCACCTCCAGTGTCGTAGGAGTCGTCGTCGACGGTGGCGTCTGGCTCCTGGACTCCAGCATCTGGTTGCGATAACCAGATAGAAAGGAAAGGGGGAAAAGAGGGAGAGAAGCAACCGTGAGTACTCATCCAAAGTACTCGCAAGCAAGGAGCTACACTACATATGCATGGGTATATGTGTAAAGGGACATATCAGTGGACTGAACTGCAGAATGCCAGAATAAGAGGGGGATAGCTAGTCCTGTCGAAGACTACGCTTCTGGCCATCTCCATCTTGCAGCATGTAGAAGAGAGTAGATTGAAGTCCTCCAAGTAGCATCGCATAGCATAATCCTACCCGGCGATCCCCTCCTCGTCGCCCTGTTAGAGAGCGATCACCGGGTTGTATCTGGCACTTGGAAGGGTGTGTTTTATTAAGTATCCAGTTCTAGTTGTCATAAGGTCGAGGTACAACTCCGGGTCGTCCTTTTACCGAGGGACACGGCTATTCGAATAGATAAACTTCCCTGCAGGGGTGCACCACATAACCCAACACGCTCGATCCCATTTGGCCGGACACACTTTTCTGGGTCATGCCCGGCCTCGTAAGATCAACACGTCGCAGCCCCACCTAGGCTCAACAGAGAGGTCAGCACGCCGGTCTAACCCTATGCGCGCAGGGGTCTGGGCCCATCGCCCTATGCACACCTACACGTTGCGTACGCGGCCGGAAGCAGACCTAGCCCCCTTAATACAAGCGCGAGCTTACGGTCCAATGCGGCGCGCGCCACTCAGTTGCTGACGTCAAGAAGTGCTTCGGCTGATACCACGACGTCGAGATACCCATAACTACTCCCGCGTAGATGGTTAGTGCGTATAGACCAAATGGCCAGACTCAGATCAAATACCCAGAACTCGTTAAGCGTGTTATTTATCCGCGAACGCCGACCAGGGCCAGGCCCACCTCTCTCCTAGGTGGTCTCAACCTGCCCTGTCGCTCCGCCATAAAGTATCAGTCGGGGGCCGTCAGGAACCCAGGCCCACCTCTACCGGGGTGGAGCCACCTGTCCTTTCAGCCCCCTCATCAGAATCACTTGCGGGTACCCCTCGAGCCGACCCGACTTTAGTCACCACATGTGTCATGTATATAATGTGTATAGTATATACCCGTGATCACCTCCCGAAGTGATCACGGCCCAGTAGTATAGCATGGCAGACGGACAAGAGTGTAGGGCCACTGATGGAACACTAGCATCCTATACTAAGTAGTAGGATAGCAGGTAAGGGTAACAACTGTAGCAACAATGTCAGGCTATGCATCAGGATAGGATTAACGGAAAGCAGTAACATGCTACACTACTCTAATGCAAGCAGTATAGAGAAGACTAGGCGATATCTGGTGATCAAGGGGGGGCTTGCTGGTTTCTCAGACAAGGAGGGGTCGTCGGTGACGTAGTCGACCACAGGGGCATCAACATAGTCACGGGGTCTACCGAAGAGAATAGGGGGCAGAAACAGTAAATACATAGCAAGCAAGTGCATAACCGGACAACAGGCAGAGCTAGACGTGTTCTAACGCGGTATGAGGTGATACCGGTGAAGGGGGGAAACATCCGGGAAAGTATCCCCGGTGTTTCACGTTTTCGGACTGATGAATCGGAGGTGAAATGTTGCAGGTTCACTATGCTAGGGACGCGTGGTGAACGAACGGGCTGCGTATCCGGATTCGTCTCGTCGTTCTGAGCAACTTTCATGTAGAAAGTATTTTCATCCGAGTTACGGATTATTTTATATGATTTTCTAAAGATTTAATCATTTTCTGAATTTTAATTAATTATTTAATTCAACCTTATCCAAAACAGTGTTGCGATGACATCAGCATGACATCATGCTGACGTCAGCAGTCATCTGACACGTGGGTCCCACATGTCATAGACTGATTAGGGTAATTAGGGTTAACTAATTAATTAACTATTAATTAAACTAATTAATTAAATTAGATTAATCTAAACAGGGTTAATTAACTAATTAATTAATTATTTTTATTTTATTTTTTTTATTTATTTTTATTATTTTTTAATTCTTTTTTTATAAAAACGTTCTCAGGGGCTGGGCCCCACTTGTCATTGGGCCAGGGGGCCAATCGGGTGCCGGGCTATCGGGCACAGCCCGAACGGGCACTGGCCCGCGGGGCGCACCCGATTTGGGCGCTGCGGGGGCACCGGCGACCAGGGAGCAGGGGGGGCCAGGGCGGCGCTGGGAGTTGCGGGCGGAGGCGGTGAATGTCGAAGCGGGGGGGGCACGGGGAGGCAGCTGCGGTGGGCGAAGACGGCGTAGCAGCTTCGCGAGCACGGGGAGAAGCCAGACACGGCGAGCACGGCGGGGCACCGGGCGCGGCCAACGACGGGTGGGGACGAGCGCGAGCGAGGGGCTCGACCACAGGGGCGCGCGAGAGCGCCGACGGTCGCGGGCACGGCGCGGTGGGGGAGAGAGGAGGAGAGGGAGGCACTCACAGGGGAGCGGGAGGGGCATGGCAGCGGGCTCGGGGGCGACGGCGTCCAGAGGAGGACGGGGGAGCGCGGTGGCGGTCCGGGGCGACGAACGACGGGATCGGCGATGGGGGCGGTGTCCTCGGACGCGAGCAGATCCGTCGAGGGAGATGGCGATGGCAGCGCGAGGTGGCGGGCGACAGAGCCGGCGACGGCGACGACGGAGCCGACGAGGGCGGCGACGTGCACGTCGGGCGCGGCGGTTTCATGCCCCTGATCCAGAACGAGCGGAGAGGGAGAGGGGATCGGGGCGAGGGGAGTGGGGTGGAGCGAGTGGGGCGTCGATGGGGGAATCGGGGTGTAGTGGGCTAGGGTTGCGGGGTGGGGGGGTTATGCAGGGGCGCGGCTGGGCCCAGCCTAATGGCCTGGTGCCCTGCTGGGCCGAACGGCCCAGGGGAGGGGGGTCTTGCTTCGTTTTTTTGCTTTGTTTTGTTTTTTTGTTTTACTTTTTCTTATTTTTCTTTTCTGTTTTCTTTTAGTTCCTCTTTTATCTTAGTTTTATAAAAATTATCACTAGCACATAAATTAATACTTTTAAATATACTATTGCCACATTAATTCCCAACCCAAATTAAAAGAGTTTAATATTTTATAAATTTCACAAGGCATTTATTTTAATATTTAAACCTCTATTTTAATTATTTTGAACACTTAAACATTTTATTAAAGTTAGGTTTCTCCACCATTATTACCTATGCATTAGTTGGCACAACCCGAACATTTTAGTCTTAAAATTTGAAAACTTTTGGTGTTTGCCTTTTATTCAATTTTGAATTTGAATTGGTTTTTTGAACTAACGAAAGGGGTTAACTACAGTGTCAGAGGTGACGTGGCATCAATAGCAGGGAATTACTGTAGTCTAATTATCCGGGCGTCACAATTCTCCTCCACTACTAGAAATCTCGTCCCGAGATTTAAGAGGGAAGTAAAGGGGGAAGGTTCGGGTTACGAAGTTCTAGGGAGTGTTCTTAGTCTTGGTTGTTCTTCTCGAAGAGGTTGATCCATTACATTGATGTCTTCATCGCTGTTTCAGGTCATCATGATGAAGTTGTCGTCCTTTCTTCGGGAACTCCATTGTACTTACGAAAGAATAAAGGGTGGGTATATTCCAGGAGAACGGACCTCTGCAAGGTTGACTATCTGGTAGCTAACATCGGGGAAGGTGGCGGAAAGTAACTCTCGAATTGAAACTTACGGAAATATCGAGAGCAAAGTAAGGAGGTATCCTGGGAAGTTTCGAGCGGGTAGGCAATCGTTCGATGCCTGTTACAGGGCGTGAAAGGGGTTCAAGGCAACGGGAATAAGTATTGTGTCTGATATCAGACTTGAAGGTGGCTCGTGAATTACATACGAGGCCACGCGCGATGAATTAATTTGGGAACAGGGGGTGCACAGGAGAGTCAGGTTTTGATCTTGTGGAACTGTGGGTTATGGGCCCACCATGTGGGTTAAAAGTAGGAAGGGCGGTGACATCTTGCACGATCATGATAGCAAGGCATGTCAGAGGTTAGCCTGTCAGTTATATGTCAGCAACATCGTCGATACCAAGGGCGAGGGACGAAGAGAACCATTTTCATGCTCGTTGAAACGAGGCGGACCATTAGGCAAAGTTCTCGTCCATCGGTGGTTACCGAAATGTCACCAACAATAGTAACAGGGTCTTACTGACAGAGTTGTACACCGAGGTGTTTACATAAGCAGGAGAATATTACTGCTTAGATCATATAGATCACCAGAAAGGTTAAACCAAACAATGGAAAGGAAAATATGATTATCAGATTAAACAGAAGAATGGAAAGGAAAATGTGTTTAAACACATATTTCAAGGGTATATCCTTCCCAAGGACAAGCAGAGCATGATATCCATGACATGATATAATGTAGAAAACTCTTTAGGTACAGGAGAGAATTTTCATGACATTACCCATGCAGCGGTGTTTGGATAATTGCGCAGGAAACATTTAGCATTGTGCTTCAAATGTTCCCGTTGAAAATCAGAGTTCCATAGACATGCTTCGAGATAGCATTGACATGGTCAACAGGTGAAGATCAGACTTTGGAAACAAAAAGGATCCATCAGGAACAACTTATAGAATAAGTCTTACAATTTCCTCATGGAAGAATAGCTAACCTTGCTAAAAGGGAAAACTTATAACAATAGGTCCTCCCGCCAGGTGTGCTGGGTATCATCACCTTACCGGGTCATAAATAGGCCAATGTTATAACTCTTGGAAATATGTTCCAACCATCATATCTGACCGAGATTCAGATCTGATTGGTGTCAGGATACCTCAGACCCAGGATGTCTGAGAAGAAAAGTGCAACACAAATTGATGGGATGACATTGTAAATTCTCGGGAAATGAACTATGAAAGCAAGTTCCGAAACCAGAGTTCTTCATTAAACCAAAGAGAGGGTTAGGAGGTGGCTGATGGACTCAGCGACATTCCATTGAGAGTTCCAAAAGATGGATTTCCACAACTATGTGAACAAGGAGATAACATTAGCTAGATCGAATGACTTAATGATGTATGCTCGAGGAAAACATACACGGTTAAACATTGGTTGAAAATGTGCACCCGAAATGTGGGCTAGGTAGCACGATCAATGTTCGAATGATGATTCATTAAGCCATAGACGTAGAATGAAACTATAGACCAATAACTTCAAAGCAACAGGGTTGCTAGAAGTTTAGAATTTACACATCACAGACCATTTGTCGGTATTTCGTTTAGAAACAACACGGGGACCAACAAAGAATGGTGATGGTGAGAAGTATCACTGTACCAAGAATTCTTAAGAGGTGGAGTAATGCTCACGACATTCTTGACATCGAAGATGGTAATACTCCACGGTAGAACATAACATAGGTTGGATAGCAGGGAAATCAAGATACAACACAAAATATGAACAAGTTTGTGTTGAGGGGAGGCTAGAATGTTGTCGATGATAACACAATTCATCGAGGGGCAAGGATGGTATTTCTCATCCTGAATTTCGACACACAACTTGGAAGAAGTTGACAATGATCACGACAAATTTGTCGAGAGGTTTTCAAGAAGATGTAATTGATCGACGATGACATCAAGTCAAAGGAATGATGAAAGCGAAAGGTTATTGGAACCACGGGTAGGGCACAAACTTGAAATCAAGCTTGTTGTTCAAGGCGAACTAATATGATGAGGAAGATCGATGTAAGCTTAGCTCATCGTCAAAAATTGTGCTTCGGGAAGAAGGACCATGTAGCACAGTTATAATTTAGCACGATAATGATATAGCCGATAAGGCTAGGAATGACTTGAAGGTTTATTAAACTCGTAAGCAACAAGAATTACTTAGAGTAATTGAATCGGAGTGCAGAATCGATTCACTTGTCGGTGTTCTCGGGTGACTAATAACTCAGAGCCCGTGGAAAATTGGAATCAGTGAGAATGTAGCACTTGATGAAAAACTCATAAGAAGTTATGCAGTTCCATGATAATCTCGAGATACTAGGGGGTAATACTCGACGACAGATCAAGGTAGAGGTTGGACTAGGGTATTGCTCTGAAGAAGACAAGTGCTCAAACTTGCACGAGAAACAGAATCAAGGAGAAACATGGTCGGAACCACGTCCACGGATACCAGATGAACTTATTACAAGGGGGTAATTATTATAAGAGAAGCTTCCATGATAGGATCTACATCGTGTCCATGGGCATGAACACAAAGGTTCAAGGTCGACTCCCACTTCTTCAATGCATAACCTTCCATTCGCCTCTCGTATTTCGATAATGACATTAGTTGTCGAAAGTTTTACCTGGTGCAATACCAGATAAGTATGTCCCACGAAATCTTTCGGGTTCACACAGATTAAGGAAGGCATAGGTTCAACCCACCGGGGCATCGTAGAAAGATATACTACAAACTTCAGGAGTAAATAACACAAGCTCAAAAGTAGAGCATGGTTGACAAAGCAGAGGATACAATTTACCAAAGGCATTATGTAGCCGAGGAAAAGCTCACCAGCTTATTTAATATGGAGGACATTGTCGGATAAAATCCGACAAAAGGGTCTGGTGGTCCACAAGGGATCTGATGTGAGCATCAGTATTCAACCAGAGGAAGAAGGTTGCAAGGAGATCAGACTATAGAAACAACTGACTAACTCACAAGCTCAAATGCAAAGGAATTATGAATTCCAAGACAAGGGATCAGAAGCAATGCTCTGATTAGGGATGGATAAGTTGAATAGCCTTAGGGGCACAATCGATGACGATTTGATTGGTCGAGATCCAGCTCATGTTAAAGATGTCTGAGCCGGAAGGATGAATTCTAGGATCTGATTGAGGAATGCGAGCATTCGCAACATATTGAATCAATGGACTCAAAAAGATAATGACAAAGGGTGCCAATAAGATTTCGAGACTTATGGGATTAATCATAATGCTAGTAAGCAAGAATTTCAAGAGCAACAGGCTGCTGAGGATTTTCGGAAGATCGAATGGTATTTCGAAGACTTTGTGAAATACATGAATCATTTGGGGATGAGCGGACACTCGATAAGTGCGAGAAATTATTCGTAGGGGTATTCAGGTGGAAAAGAACTGCAAGGCAGTGGTACAAGAAATTCTTAAAAAGCCGGAGAGCAATTCGATGTATCTGGTAATAACACGAGAAACTCAGAGTAATTGTATGAACAATAAGTGTATGTTGTTATCCATATGGATATATCGGTAGTAGGGAATTGAAAAGGCAGAGGGCACAAGGGTCTCGGGAATGATCGAAGAGTATCTTCAAAATCTTCTGGTGCAGTCGGCGACCATCTGTGAAAAAGGGCTCTCCGGGAGAAAGTATTTATGAGAACCTACAGTTAGTCCTTTTAGCAAAATCATTTAAACCGAACAGAAGAGAGATCAAAGTCCCAGAGTATAGGCAGGGAGTAAAAGATCCTAATACCACCCAATGGCGACGTGGGCCCGTAAGACACACAACCATGTTACTAAAAGTTTTGTAATGTCTAGACTCGACTTCGGCCAAGGAGTGTGGAAAGGGGGATTCCTACAGGCAGTCGGCTCTGATACCAACTTGTGACGCCCCCGATTTGACCGTACACTAATCATGCACGCAAATGTGTACGATCAAGATCAGGGACTCACGGGAAGATATCACAGCACAACTCTAAAACATAAATAAGTCATACAAGCATCATAATACAAGCCATGGGCCTCGAGGGCTCGAATACAAGTGCTCGATCACAGACGAGTCAGCGGAAGCAACAATATCTGAGTACAGACATAAGTTAAACAAGTTTGCCTTAAGAAGGCTAGCACAAACTGGGATACAGATCGAACGAGGCGCAGGCCTCCTGCCTGGGATCCTCCTAACTACTCCTCGAAGCCGAACTCCATGTAGAATCATCCTCGGGATCTCTAGCTCCTGGACTCCAGCATCTGGTTGCGACAATCAGGTATAGAAAGGGGAAAAGAGGGAGAAAGCAACCGTGAGTACTCATCCAAAGTACTCGCAAGCAAGGAGCTACACTACATATGCATGGGTATATGTGTAAAGGGCATATCAGTGGACTGAACTGCAGAATGCCAGAATAAAAGGGGGATAGGTAGTCCTGTCGAAGACTACGCTTCTGGCAGCCTCCATCTTGCAGCATGTAGAAGAGAGTAGATTGAAGTCCTCCAAGTAGCATCGCATATCATAATCCTACCCGGCGATCCCCTCCTCGTCGCCCTGTTAGAGAGCGATCACCGGGTTGTATCTGGCACTTGGAAGGGTGTGTTTTATCAAGTATCCAGTTCTAGTTGTCATAAGGTCGAGGTACAACTCCGGGTCGTCCTTTTACCGAGGGACACGGCTATTCGAATAGATAAACTTCCCTGCAGGGGTGCACCACATAACCCAACACGCTCGATCCCATTTGGCCGGACACACTTTTTTGGGTCATGCCCGGCCTCGTAAGATCAACACGTCGCAGCCCCACCTAGGCTTAACAGAGAGGTCAGCACGCCGGTCTAACCCTATGCGCGCAGGGGTCTGGGCCCATCGCCCTATGCACACCTGCACGTTGCGTACGCGGCCGGAAGCAGACCTAGCCCCCTTAATACAAGCGCGAGCTTACGGTCCAATGCGGCGCGCGCCACTCAGTTGCTGACGTCAAGAAGTGCTTCGGCTGATACCACGACGTCGGGATACCCATAACTACTCCCGCGTAGATGGTTAGTGCGTATAGACCAAATGGCCAGACTCAGATCAAATACCCAGAACTCGTTAAGCGTGTTATTTATCCGCGAACGCCGACCAGGGCCAGGCCCACCTCTCTCCTAGGTGGTCTCAACCTGCCCTGTCGCTCCGCCATAAAGTATCAGTCGGGGGCCGTCAGGAACCCAGGCCCACCTCTACCGGGGTGGAGCCACCTGTCCTTTCAGCCCCCTCATCAGAATCACTTGCGGGTACCCCTCGAGCCGACCCGACTTTAGTCACCACATGTGTCATGTATATAATGTGTATAGTATATACCCGTGATCACCTCCCGAAGTGATCACGGCCCAGTAGTATAGCATGGCAGACGGACAAGAGTGTAGGGCCACTGATGGAACACTAGCATCCTATACTAAGCAGTAGGATAGCAGGTAAGGGTAACAACTGTAGCAACAATGTCAGGCTATGCATCAGGATAGGATTAACGGAAAGCAGTAACATGCTACACTACTCTAATGCAAGCAGTATAGAGAAGACTAGGCGATATCTGGTGATCAAGGGGGGGGGCTTGCCTGGTTGCTCAGACAAGGAGGGGTCGTCGGTGACGTAGTCGACCACAGGGGCATCGGCATCGTCACGGGGTCTACCGAAGAGAAGAGGGGGGAGAAACAGTAAATACATAGCAAGCAAGTGCATAACCGGACAACAGGCAGAGCTAGACGTGTTCTAACGCGGTATGAGGTGATACCAGTGAAGGGGGGAAACATCCGGGAAAGTATCCCCGGTGTTTCACGTTTTCGGACTGATGAATCGGAGGTGAAATGTTGCAGGTTCACTATGCTAGGGACGCGTGGTGAACGAACGGGCTGCGTATCCGGATTCGTCTCGTCGTTGTGAGCAACTTTCATGTAGAAAGTATTTTCATCCGAGTTACGGATTATTTTATATGATTTTCTAAAGATTTAATCATTTTCTGAATTTTAATTAATTATTTAATTCAACCTTATCCAAAACAGTGTTGCGATGACATCAGCATGACATCATGCTGACGTCAGCAGTCATCTGACACGTGGGTCCCACATGTCATAGACTGATTAGGGTAATTAGGGTTAACTAATTAATTAACTATTAATTAAACTAATTAATTAAATTAGATTAATCTAAACAGGGTTAATTAACTAATTAACTAATTATTTTTATTTTATTTTTTATTTATTTTTATTATTTTTTAATTCTTTTTTTTATAAAAACGTTCTCAGGGGCTGGGCCCCACTTGTCATTGGGCCAGGGGGGCAATCGGGTGCTGGGCTATCGGGCACAGCCCGAATGGGCACTGGCCCGTGGGGCGCACCCGATTTGGGCGCTGCGGGGCGCCGGCGACCAGGGAGCAGGGGGGCCAGGGCGGCGCTGGGAGTTGCGGGCAGAGGCGGTGAATGGCGAAGCGGGGGGGCACGGGGAGGCAGCTGCGGCGGCCGAACACGGCGTAGCAGCTTCGCGAGCACGGGGAGAAGCCGGACACGGCGAGCACGGCGGGGCACTGGGCGCGGCCAGCGACGGGTGGGGACGAGCGCGAGCGAGGGGCTCGACCACAGGGGCGCGCGAGAGCGCCGACGGGCGTGGGCACGGCGCGGTGGGGGGAGAGAGGAGGAGAGGGAGGCGCTCACAGGGGAGCGGGAGGGGCATGGCAGCGGGCTCGGGGGCGACGGCGTCCAGAGGAGGACGGGGGAGCGTGGTGGCGGTCCGGGGGCGAGGGACGACGGGATCGGCGATGGGGGCGGTGTCCTCGGACGCGAGTAGATCCGTCGAGGGAGATGGCGATGGCAGCGCGAGGTGGCGGGCGACGGAGCCGGCGAGGGCGACGACGGAGGCGACGAGGGCGGCGACGTGCACGTCGGGCGCGGCGGTTTCATGCCCCTGATCCAGAATGAGCGGAGAGGTAGAGGGGATCGGGGCGAGGGGAGTGGGGTGGAGCGAGTGGGGCGTCGGTGGGGGAATCGGGGTGTAGTGGGCTAGGGTTGCGGGGTGGGGGGTTATGCAGGAGCGCGGCTGGGCCAGCCTAATGGCCTGGTGCCCTGCTGGGCCGAACGGCCCAGGGGAGGGGGGGTCTTGCTTCGTATTTTTGTTTTGCTTTGTTTTGTTTTTTTGTTTTACTTTTTCTTATTTTTCTTTTCTGTTTTCTTTTAGTTCCTCTTTTATCTTAGTTTTATAAAAATTATCACTAGCACTTAAATTAATACTTTTAAATATACTATTGCCACATTAATTCCCAACCCAAATTAAAATAGTTTAATATTTTATAAATTTCACAAGGCATTTATTTTAATATTTAAACCTCTATTTTAATTATTTTGAACACTTAAACATTTTATTAAAGTTAGGTTTCTCCACCATTATTACCTACGCATTAGTTGGCACAACCCGAACATTTTAGTCTTAAATTTTGAAAACTTTTGTTGTTTGCCTTTTATTCAATTTTGAATTTGAATTGGTTTTTTGAACTAACGAAAGGGGTTAACTACAGTGTCAGAGGTGACGTGGCATCAATAGCAGGGAATTACTGTAGTCTAATTATCCGGGCGTCACACATCTGATCGGTTTAGAGGGGAGAGATTTGAATAGAATGAGGTCTAAGGAGAAAATCACTACCCATATGCACATGAGACAAACACATTCTTATCACACCACTCAATTCAAACAAGGGCATACAATCGATCTAAACTACCGTTACAAAATACTCGGACTACTACTATATACATGGGGGAAATTCTACTGATAATATGGTGGTCGACTAGAAATTTTGATCGGTGGAAGATTCCATGATATCAGCTCCAGCTTCGTCTTCATAATCATCATCACTACTGTCGGGGTCGGAGTCGGTGTCGTCGATGATGATGTAGTCTTCAGGTTGGTTGTCCTCTCCAGGTGCGGGATCGCCCATGACTATTCCTAGCTTCTTCTTCAGGTCTTCATTCTTCTCCAGTAACACTACAATTTCCTCCTCATATCCACTGCGTGTCGACTTGAGTTCCTCTTCAAGCTCCATGTTCCTGGTGATCACCTTCTCCAGGTCTATCATGCTGGCACACATCTGGTTCTCCTGTCGACGAATGTGTTGGTTCAACTCCTGGTTGTAGGCTGCAATGGACTTGTCCCTCCTGGTGCTGGTCATCTCCCATTGCTCATCTCGGCGCCCACATATCTGGTAGATGGTGTCCTTAAGATCCTATGGTAAACTTCGCCGATACGTCCCATGGTGATGTGAGCTGCCATGCTCCTTCCTAGACTCCAGGTTGGTGCATCAAAGGAAAAATCTATGGGCTCAGTAATTGGTGTGAATGTCCTTCCGGGAACGTGAACTCGAATCATCCAGCACTCCTCTTCTGGTAGAGTGGCGGTGTAGGTCCCGGTGAAGCTCGGTATTCCGATGCTCAGGTACCTAGTGACTTCCTTCAAGTGTCGTCCAAAAGGTGTGTCTTCATCTGGTTGAGCA
The DNA here is from genome assembly GCF_018294505.1 of Triticum aestivum. Lineage (NCBI taxonomy): Eukaryota > Viridiplantae > Streptophyta > Magnoliopsida > Poales > Poaceae > Triticum > Triticum aestivum. Next base: position 382,526,433 of record NC_057808.1, on the reverse strand, counting down.
AACTTTTTCCTTGGGTCCGCCATCTATAGAGTGGAAAATGGAGAGGGGTCAGAAATGAGTAGAGAAGAGTGACCTATGGCTTATCTTAGTGGTCGCGTCCTACAGTCAGCGTGTGTTCTGATACCATCTTGTAGCGATCCGACCTCAAACGGTCAAATCTCTGTGCATAAGTGTCATCCCTGGATCGGTAATGCTGACACAGATAGTACTTGAAGGATTTATAACAGAGTTCAATCACACACTTATTACATCGAATGTCTCAAAAGAGAACTTATTACAATAATATGGCTTAAGGCCAACTAAATACGATAACAACGGAAGCTTCGAAGGTAAAATGAGTCCATCAACTCCAACGGCATAGCTGAGTTCATGACAACTACCTAGCGCACCTTACTGTTCGTCTGAAAAGTCTGCAACATAACACGTTGCAGCCCGAAACGGGTCAGCACATGGAATATGCTGGCAAAATAACACTATAGAGCAATGAACAAGAGCAGCTACATCTATATGCATATATGAATGGTGGAGGCTCTATGGTTATCATTTTGCGTAAAGCCAATTTTTCCCTACTGTAAAGGAATATATTTTATTTAACTACAAAGTTTGTTGAAAACATTGAGAATGGAAACCCCATCTCAATCCCAAAATTAATAATCAATAACCCAACAAATTAATTAAGTAAAGTGATGAGATCATCATAATAATTCAAGCACCAGATACTCAATATATCCATAACCGGGGACACGGATAAGCATGATTAGTTTGTACAGTTTGCAGAGGTTTGCGCACTTTTCCTCACAAGACTCGAGCTCCTCCGTTGAATTTCTCGCACTACATGGTGTTTGAGAAACGGATGACCGAGACATAGTCTTTCAGAAGCATTAACTCTTTCGACGGGTAAACCGTACCACCTACATCCCCTACATCTGCTAGTTTACCACTGAAAGAGGTCACACTACATACTCAACTATGCCAGAGGCCATAATGGCTTGTGGCTGCACACGGAAGTTTCTAGCATGAATAATCTTATGATCCCTTTGAGCCTGGGTGGCGAACCATAGGGATGATCACACGGATTCCCCGGGATCTCATTGGACAACACTGGATTCCCTAGGTGCCCACAAACAATCCACCTAGATGTGTGTTAAAGTAGCCACCTTAAATAAACCCTTAGTTCAATAAAATCTCACATCTGTCATGGATCACTCGAACCAAACCACGTCTACGAGCATAGCATAGCAGTATAAGCATAACGCAGAAGTAACTCCCCAGGTGTAAGTGCATCTAGTGCCACCCCTAGTTGGTTTTGGAGTATTGACGACACACTTGGTTGAGGGACTAATGTGTTTGTGAGAATTGCAGGATAACACAGGTAGTAGTCCCTCATTGATTCGGTTTACCTACCAGAGATGACCCCTAAAAATGTGTGAAGACATTGAAGACAATGGTGGTATGTGAAAATATTCACAACGAAGATTATGACTCGAGAAGACATTCACGTGAAGACTATGAAGTGCGAAGACATAACTGTTTCATAGTTTCCTTTCTTCTTTGTTGAGTCATAGGAACCACCGTACTGTTAAGTGGGGTCCAAGTGAACAAAGTCAGAGTGACTGAAGTGATGCTCAACTAAATCCTATGTCTTCGAGTGAAGACAATGAGAGCAAGTCTTATCCAGAGCTGGATGAGTCAGCTTTACTTGTAGCCCAAGTCAAGCTGCCACGTGTGTTTGAAATCTGACCGTTGGACACGTGTCAGTTCCTTAGTGACCCAGGGTCATTTCGGACAAATACGGTCGGGTTGCCTCCTGGCTATAAATAGCCCACCCCCTACACCATAAATTGGCGGCTGCTCAGAGTTAGTGCACGGTTTTTGTCGTTTGAGAGCAACCCACCTCCGAAGCATTTGAGAGAAAGATCCTTGCGAGGACAAAGCCCAAAACACCCAGAGCCAAAGAGTGTTAGGCATCACTAAAGTCTCTCTGTCCGCGTGATCTGAAGACTTATTACACTTGAGGTCTGTGAATCCTCCAGCCGGTTAGGCGTTGCATTCTGAGCATCCAAGAGTCATTGTGGATTGCCGGTGAACGAAGTCTGTGAAGGTTTGGAAGTCTACCTTGAAGACTTACCTGAGTGATTGGGCGAGGACTAAGTGTTCTTAGCTCAAGGGGAATAAGGTGAAGACGCGGTCTTCTGAGTTGAACCTCAGCCTCCCTAACCAGACGTACAGTCGTCATAGCAACTGGAACTGGTCCAACAAATCCTTGTCCTCTCCAAGCAACTGGTTCTATCACTTCCCTCTCTTTACTTACAGTTTGTCTTCATGAAGTCATTGCATGCTTGCATGATCTGATTGACTTCACTATGTGAAGACTGTTGTTGTTTGGCTTCATACTATCTTCCATCCTGATCCATACTACCTAGCTGCTAATAGTCTTCGTGCTTTCACTTCATTGCTTAGTTGACTATGGCTTTCCTAGTGTAGTCTACCTTCCGCTGCATATCAATAGGTTCATTTGTATTGTCTATCTTCGAAACTCCCATGTTTTGAAGGCTTTCATAAAAATCGCCTATTCACCCCCCCTCTAGTCGATAACAAGCACTTTCACCAGGGTTTGAAATAAAAGGGCAATAGGTTCTACCATCATCAACTACTTCCCAAAACCCACATGTTAATCAAATCCTAACCATGCAATGTTTGAGGGTTGAGACTAATGCATAAAAACTAGGTAATAAAGGGGTATGATCAAAGTGTTACTTGCCTTGCTCACGATCTGAAAACCCTAGTGACTCGTAGTAGGACGCTTCGCACTCCTGAAACTCCATCGTAAACAAAAAATAGCATACATAAGCACTCAAGCATAAGATGCAAGGGCAAAACTCAGATGAGAAGATCCAAATCGAAAGCACAACTGAAGAGCTTCTATTTGCAAAAAGAATCAATCAAATCGGAGCTACGAAACTCAAACTACGATCAAAAGAAGTTCGAAAACAAATCTGCTTGAAACCAAATTTTAAATTGTCATCTGGCAAGGCTCGTGCTTGTGTTGGCAAAGAGATGGATTCAGAGGAGTCTGCTTGTGAGGAGGTAGAGGTGGAGTCTGAGGAGGAGTCCGACTCTAGCGTTGCAAGTCTGGCTCTAGCTACAGCCTACGTTGCCAACTCCATCTTCAACACTGAAGACAATGGCTCCATCACCAACGCTGATGCTAATGACAAGGATGACTCTGCTCCCACCTACTGCTTCATGGCACGCGGTGCCAAGGTAAACTCACGCGATACTTACTTTCAAACATCAAGTGAAGATGACTCTGAATGTGAATCTAAACCTAGCTACAAAACACTTGCTAAAATTGCAACTGAACAACAGAATGCCATGGAACATATTCAAAAATTGCTAGACAAAAGCGATGACCTATTGGATGCGGAAATGACCCGATCTCAGTCCTTAATTGAAGACATAAAAAATCTTCATGTTAAGTACGAGGAACTTGAAAGTCGTCATGAAACACTCTCAACAACTCATGAAAATCTTTCCTATGATTATCTTCAAAGGAAGCAAAAACTTGAGAACTTGAGAACGGCTCATGAAGATCTTCAAAAAGAGAATGAGTCACTCCGCGCTCAACAGATCAGTTCCGCTCAGGAAGGATTTGAACCACCATGTCTAAAATGCCTTGAGCGTGATAACGCTACTTCTATTGCTGAATGTTCTACTGCTGCTACTGTTGCAATATCTTCAACTTCTGATGTGGTAACTAACCCCTCTACTGAGGATGCCACTACTATTGCTGATGAGAATGCCAGATTCAAGACATTGCTTGAGACATGGATGTACAAAAGTCTCAAAGGGCATCAAACACTATGTGATGTCCTCAAAAAGCATATTCTGAACCGAAACCCTAGGAAAGAGGGTGTTGGGTTCGAGAGGAAAATGAATGTTGATGGTTCCTACTGGAAGCCTGAGCAGTACCCCAAAACCACATGGGTTGCTGCAAAGGGACCTTCAGTGGATCCATCCACCTTATCTGGCTTCACTTGTGCTAAACCGATTATCATTGATGAATGCTTTGATGCAAACTATAAACTGTTTAAAAATCAGAATGGTGAAGTGTTTGCCAGGTATATTGGTACTAACTGCAGGAATGGGCCACCTATGAAGAAGATCTGGGTACCCAAAAGTTGTCTCGAGAATCTTCCTGTGAATGTCATCATGACACCACCTGGGAAGAAGACAAACCCCAGAACAAAGGCATCATATGGTCCAAAGGCTTCATACAAACAGAGGACTCACCAGAGTCACCCTAACGCCAATGTTTTGCAGGGAAATCATACTCAGACTTATGAATATGAGCGTGTTTCATCAAACCGCAATGTTCATAAGACCAAGTACTATTCTGCTTATTCATATGAGTATTATTCACCTCCTGCAAGGCTATTTGCTAGGGCTCCAAAGCCGAAGTTCTCAGATGCTGCACTTAGACTCATTGCTTCGAAGCCACCCCTGAAAATGTGGGTGGTTAAGAAAACTTAACTCTCTTTTGCAGGGAAAGGTCTCCAGCCGGAAATCAAAGGCGTCTGATGCTATTGCTGGGGACCTAAAACATCTTGTGGGGCGCAAGATAAAATGCCCAAATGATCTTACTATGTATTTTGTTCCTGAATCACTTGCCTATCATCCTATCAGTCCTAACCTGGATCTAAGCTTTGATAATCCGCTTGTTCGTCAAATGTTTATGCTTCACAATACCCTTGGTGAAGCCTATCCCCCTAACTGCACTGTAGGGTATGACACCACATGCTTCAGAATGGATTATGGACAGTGGATGCACTAATCACATGACTGGTGATCGAAGTCTTCTCATGGACTCAACCTTACGTCCATCTGACAAGAGTCACATCACATTTGCTGACACTTGTAAAAAGCAAGGTATTGGGTCTAGGTAGAGTTGCAATCTCAAAGGATCAGCACATAGATAAAGTGATGCTTGTTGAATCCCTTGGTTTCAAATTAATGTCTGTCTCAATGCTTTGTGATTTGAACATGATTGTTATATTTCGAAAATATCGTTGCCTTGTGCTTATGGAGTCTGACAAATCTCTAGTCTTTGAAGGGTATCGAAAAGATGACTTGTACATGGTAGATTTCTCAGCAGGACCACAGATGGCCGTATGTCTTCTAGCAAAAGCTTCAGATTGCTGGCTCTGGCATCGGAGGCTAGGGCATGCTGGCATGAGGAACTTATACACACTCGCGAAGAAGAAACATGTCGTAGGCATCGAAGGCGTCAAGTTCAAGAAGGATCATCTGTGTGGTGCCTGCGAAGCTGGGAAGATGACTAGGGCCAAGCATCCCTCGAAGACAATCATGACGACATCTCAACCCTTCGAGCCGCTTCACATGGACCTATTTGGCCCTACTCACTACTCTACTCTTACTACCACTGCTTGTCTCTATGGCTTCGTCATTGTTGATGACTATTCAAGATACACATGGGTGCATATAATCCTTTACAAGATGTCTTCAGATGCTTCAGACGCTTCGCCAATCGTGCCATGACGAACTATGGCATCAAGATCGAGCACATCAGAAGTGACAACTGCACAGAGTTCAAGAACACAGGCCTCGACACTTATCTTGATACATTGGGCATCACTCATGAGTTCTCTGCTCCATACACACCTCAGCAGAATGGCATCATGGAGCGCAAGAACAGGACACTCATTGAGATGGCTCGGATGATGCTTGATGAGTACAAGACTCCAAGGAAGTTCTGGCCTGAAGCCATTGATACTGCATGCCACATCATCAACGGTGTTTATCTTCACAAGCTTCTGAAGAAGACATCCTATGAGCTCCTAACTAGTAAGAAGCCAAACGTCAGTTACTTCAGAGTATTTGGTGCCAGGTGCTAGATCAAGGATCCACATCACACTTCAAAATTTGCACCGAAAGCACATGAAGGTTTTATGCTTGGTTACGGAACGGATTCGCACTCCTACAGAATCTTCAACCTCTTTCACTATAAAGTGGTTGAAACTGTGGATGTGCGGTTCGATGAGACTAACGGCTCGCAAAGAGAGCACCTGCCAAATGTGCTAGATGAAGTCCCTCCCAGTGAATCAATTAAGCTTATGGGTACTGGAGAAATCATACTTTCAGAGGCACAAGCTGAAGAGGAACTTATTATTTCTGCGCCTAACCAACCTGAAGACCCTGCTCAGCCTGAAGCCAATGTTGAAGAAGAAGACAATGGTCAGCAAGGGCAAAATCTTTGTCCAGTTCATCCTCGTGTTGCAAATGAAGTATAGATTGAGAAGATAATTTATAGCATCAATGCACCTGGTCCATTCACTCGTTCAAGAGCAACACAGCTAGCAAATTTCTATGGGCACTTTGCATTTGTCTCTATATCTAAACCCAAGAAAGTTGATGAAGCCTTCATGGAACCTGAATGGATTCAAGCTATGCAAGAAGAGCTTCAACAGTTCGAGCTGAACAATGTCTTGGAATTAGTCAAGCGTCCTGACCCTCGCAAGCACAATATCATTGGCACCAAATGGATCTATCGCAACATACAAGATGAGCATGGTCAAGTTGTCAGAAACAAGGCTCGTCTCATTGCTCAAGGATACACTCAAGTTGAAGGGATTGACTTCGATGAAACATTTGCTCCGGTGGCTAGGCTTGAAGCCATCTGCATACTGCTAACCTATGCCAACCATCACAACATCCTCCTGTACCAAATGGATGTGAAGAGTGCTTTTCTGAATGGCAAGATTGAAGAAGTGTATGTTGCACAACCACCTCGCTTTGAAGATCCAAAACATTCTGATATGGTATACAAGCTCAACAAGGCACTGTATGGCCTCAAACAAGCCCCTCGTGCTTGGTATGACACACTCAAAGACTTCCTGAAGAGCACAGGCTTCAAACATGGTTCCCTGGATCCCACTCTCTTCACGAAGACATACGATGGTGAACTGTTTGTGTGCCAGATCTATGTGGATGACATTATCTTCGGCTGCACTGACAAAAGATATAGTGATGAGTTTGGGCACATGATGCAAGAGCAATATCATATGTCCATGATGGGTGAGCTGAAGTTCTTCCTTGGTCTTCAAATCCATCAGCAGAGCAACGGCATCTTCATATCTCAAGAGAAATACCTCAAAGATTGCCTAAAGAAGTTTAGAATGCAAGACTGCAAAGGGTACACGACGCCAATGCCAACCAAAGGTCAATTGGGTCCCGACGACAATGGTAAAGAGTTCGATCAAAAGGTATACCGCTCCATGATTGGTTCTTTACTCTATTTATGTGCATCTAGGCCAGATATCATGAAGCGTTTGCATGTGTGCCCGATTCCAAGCGGCACCAAAGGAATCGCATCACTTAGCTATGAAGCGAATTCTTCGATATTTGGCTTACACCCCAACACTAGGATTATGGTATACAAAGGGCTCAGAGTTTGATCTAGTTGGATTCTCAGATGCTGATTATGCTAGTGACAAGGTTGATCGCAAGTCCACATCAGGCACATGTCACTTTCCTGGACGATCTCTTGTCTATTGATCTTCAAAGAAGCAGAACAGTGTGTATCTCTCCACTCCTGAATCTGAATACATTGTTGCTGGATCTTGCTGCGCTCAGCTTCTATGGATGAAGCAAACTCTCAAGGACTATGGCATCCATCTGAAGCAAGTGCCACTCTACTGCGACAATGAAAGCGCCATCAAGATTGCCAACAACCAAGTTCAGCACTCGAAGACAAAGCACATTCAGATCCGTCATCACTTTCTCAGAGATCATGTCATGAAGGAAGATATTGGTATCATTCACGTCAACACAGAAGAGCAATTGGCAGATATCTTCACAAAGCCCTTGGATGAGAAAAGGTTTTGCAAGTTGCGGTATGAGCTAAATATCTTGGAATCCTCGAATGTCCTGTAATTGGACACACATCCTAACACTTATGCATGTTGACGACTTAGATGTGCAACACACGAAGTAAAGTATATCTTCAATCAATGAAGACATACACTCTAAGTGTGAATACATTAATGCGTAATTTGACTTCGGAGCGCCACGATAATTGTGCGCCGTGTCTGGGTCTAATACTTCCTATACGGTGGGTAACGCCACCACCAAATTCTTGTTTGAAGTGTTTCATCTGGCGTCACATTTGCAAAGTCTTCGCATTTGGTTTGTCTTTAACATTGATTTGTTTTCGCATTTATCTTTGCAATGTTGAATTGGTCTAATACTGATATATATACATATATTTGTGTTCTGTCCTCTACAACATTCACTTATAGCTATGTCTTCTTGTTTGAATCCTTTGATCTAAGTGAATGTGATCGGACCCTAACCCCTTCTAAGCTTCTACCTCAGATTCTATCTATCTAAATCATATGCATTCTATTGAAACTGTCGAATGTCTTCTATGCGTCCTTGTCAGCAGAAGATACAGAGACAAAAGTTGAATCTGTTTTAATGCTATATCCTTATTGTCTGAAACCCGGAGAAGCCGGAATGACCACCCGACAGTCCAGGCGTGCGTGGGAACATGGAACAACTTCCAATGTGTTGCATGCATGCCACGTGTCCTTCAGATGTGAACCGCCAGGGGCACCTGTGTAATTACGTTGTGCTGTCCCTTTCCTTATAAATACACAACTCACCGCGGTCATTATTTCTTCTTCCACCTCGCCACCTCGCACAAACCCTAGCGCCTCCGCTAGCTCGCGTCGATGCCGGAGACGAAGCGCTTAGCTGCCGTGACCTCTTCGACGCCGTCCTCACGCCGGCCGCGGACCTCGTCCTCTCCGCCGCCGCCGTAGGTGTTTTCCGCCGCCAAGTTAGGGCGCGGAAGATTGAACTGCTCGGCCTCCCTCTCAACTTCGTCTAGCAGTTCTTCATGTTGTAATTAAAACTTACTTTTTACTGCCTTTTTGATCCATCAGATCCATCCACTTCAACCAAAAGTGGTTTCTTACCTTCGAAAACTGGATCTATCTTCTTCTGCATCTCATATCTTGCAAAGTATATTCACTTATGCTTCACAACTAGTTAGATTCCTCACTTGTACTTATTCTTGGATTCGTACAAATCTGGAACCAACTCCCATCATATAAGTGAATGTCTTCGCGCTATGAGGTCAATGTCTTCAAACTGATTTATCTTCAAAATCTTCTGAGAATGCATATGACCTCTTCCCTTCCCTCGCACCTCTAATGCTGTCACAGGTACATGTCCGTGGGAGAATCCCTTGGTTCTCACAGTCTGCATTCATTTGTAGAGTTCTTACAGCTTCACATCAACTCTCCAGAAGCCAGTTCCTGTCTGACCAGTAAAAGGAAGCCATTCATTGTATTGAAGCCTCTCAGTCTGAATATTATGGCAACTAAAAAATCTGCAAGGAAAGGCGGCAGGCAGCGTCGTGGAGATACATCTAAGGATTTACCTCCTGATCTGTATGAACTGTACAAGACAGATCCTTAAGAGAACTATGGTCAGTGCAAGACTCGAATCCAATGGATTCGAAGCTATTGGGCGGAACAATGGTTCCTATACAGATTTGTGACTGCTGGATATGATGAAAAGAATGCCATCAAGCGACCATGGGGAGATATTCTATATAAAAATCTTCAGCCCAAGTCCAAGTCCAAAGCCATTGCTCAAGGCTTCTATCCTTGCATGGTCCGAGGACCACAGCCAGAGAATGCCGACCCATCTTCTCTGTTATGGTGTCGCGACGACAATTTGTTCAAGCGTAACTATAAGTTTGCAAAAGATTCTGCTGTGAAGAACAAGAAAGCATTTGGACTCGACTTCAACCCTGGTCCATCTGCTCCAAGGGCTGATAGCACCCGTGATGCCAATCCAAACGTCGTCGGCCCCTTCTATAACCTCGAAGGCCTCATCACTCACATAGCAGTACAGGGGGCCGCCGTGGATCACTCAGCTGATGACGCAGATTCTGATGAAGCGCCAGCTCCTCCTAAGCCGCAGAAGCAGAAGAAATCAAAGGCTTCAAAGCCCTCTGCCGCACCAAAAGCTTCACGTGTGAAGCCGTTGGCCACTGCACCTCCTGAAGCCAGTGTATAATCTGAAGACTTATGTCATGTCTCCAAGAAGTCAGAGAAGTCCAAGTAGAAGAAGAAGCCCATCAAGAATTCTGCTCAAGTACTGACTCCTGTTGCCGTTCTGCGGAATGAGGATGCCACCATTGATCTATCAAGCGATGAAGATCTTGGTGATGGTGCCCTTGAGCTTCTGATCAAGAGCAAGCAAGAGGCGGAGATCTTCAACGATCTGCCCCTCTTTGATGTGGATATTCTGAATAACTTAATCGATGAGTGGTTTGATAACCCAAGCCTCAGCATTGATGATCTTCAGCTCCCGATGGACATAAGCGTCACATTCCACGGAGCCATTGCTAATGAGCTGGCTCTGGCTCAGAAGATTGTCGAGCTGACGAACAAAATCGATTATGAAAAGGCTCAATTCAAGAAGAAAATGGCCAAGCTCAGTGTGGCTGATGTTCAAAGCTTCAAGCAGATGCTGCCTGACCTCAAGGAAGAGTTTCACAAGAAGCATGAAGAAGCAAAAGGTTCAAGAGAGTGGATGAAATACTTTGCAGGAAAATGTGTTCAAGCACACAGTGAGGCCGAAAAGCGCAAGGCTCTTGGGCGTCCAGGCACCAACCCCAAGATGGCTACCAAACAGAAGAAGAAGCGTGTTGTGGCCCAAGCTGAAGCATCCAGGCAGGAAGCACCTCGCATTGTCTTCCCTGCCAGCATGACAGGCTCGAAGCCTAAGGTCCCCTCAGCAGCTTCAGAACTGAAGAAGACAAGGGGAACTGAAGCCGAAGCCAAGAAGCGCAAGCACCTGAATACTTCTGATGATGCTCCATCAAAGAATAAATTAAAGAAGTCTTCGAAGAAAGATCATGCTACGGCCTCTGAGCCACTTGTTGTCGAGCCCATCTCTGTTGCTCGTCCTACCTCCACCAACCAAGAGCGTCACCTTGTAGTCCACGAGCTTGCTTTCACAGAGGCTCCTGAAGATGAAGAAGTTCCAGCTGTCGACCCCATCACAGCTGAAGACATTGGTCATGATGACAATGTAGAAGATGATGAAGTCCTTCCTCAGATCGAGCACCAACCGGTATCATCGCCTGTTCTCACGAACATCGAACTCATCAGCATTGGTCGTCCTTTGACGCCAATTGCTCAGGATGCTTCGTGGGCTGATCGCCCTCAACAAGAGACCCCAAGTAATGAAGACACACCCAGTACTCCACCACCTCAAGTCACCACTCCGGTGCTTGACGACGACTACATGGTCCAGACCACTCCATCACCACATGCGTCGCCCGCATTCCGCAGGCTTCGCAAAGGCCCTAGGCCACATGTCGCCATGTCGAGCATTCCAGAGGGAGAAGTGCAACAAAGCTCAGTAGCACGCCAAGTGTTTCCTGAAGCCACTCCCACTACGAATGTCTCCGAGTCCGAAGCAAAAGCTGCCGAAGACAATCAAGAACCGCGTCAAGAAGAAGAAAGAGTTGCCACACCCCCTATCACTCAAGAAGTTTTTCTCGAGGAGAACGTGTCAGTGATCGACCCTCCTGCCACTGAAGAGGAGGTTGAAAACATTGAGGCGGCCACAAACAACACTACTGAAGCCAATGACGTGTTCATGGCTGAAGACATTGTGGCACCTGAAGCTAATGTTACGCCTGAAGCTAGTGTGCAACCTGAAGCCACAGTCAATGCCGAAGCTGCTGTTCCACCCCAAGGCCTCACACCATTGAGCAGGCATATGATCGCGGCCAACTTGTCACTGTCCAATGGCCTGTTCTGGTTCCTCCCACTGCTCCCGGACCACAATTTGAATACCATGTGGAGCAAAGGCCTCAGGTCCAGAAGCCAAAGCCCAGACTGCCAAGATTTCCCGGTGCTGCAACATCGCCAAGATCGTTCAATGTCAACAGCTTCACGGCACACAACACATCCTTTGACAGTGCCAAGAACCCGTACTCGAAGCCAAAGATCTCATCTGATCGCTTCTGGAGCTATCAGCAGCGCAGTTATTACTCATGTATCTTATACAATCAAGGGCGAATCTTTCCTCACACGCGTCTGGATTGTGAAGCCATTGCTGGTCTGCCCAGCTTGGAAGAAGCTCTAGACTGTTTCAGAGATGGTGGCCTTCTGCAGTTCGTCACTCGCAAAGAGCATTGGAATGAGGAGCTTCTGCTGCAATTCTATGCCACTCTTCACATTCGTGGCTACAACTGGGATCCGAAGACTTGGGTCCTGATACGTCTCCATCGTATCTATAATTTTTGATTGTTCCATGCCAATATTATACAACTTTCATATACTTTTGGCAACCTTTTTATACTATTTTTGGGACTAACATATTGATCCAGTGCCCAGTGCCAGTTCCTATTTGTTGCATATTTTTGTTTTGCAGAAACCCCATATCAAACGGAATAAAAACGGACGGAGAATATTTTTGGAATATTTGTGAAATATGGGAAGAAGAATCAACGTGAGAAGGTGCCCGAGGGGGCCACGAGGCAGGGGGCGCGCCTGCCCCCTGGGCGCGCCCTGACCCTCGTGGGCCCCCCTTAAGGCGGTTGCTGCTATTCTTTTGCCGCAAGAAAGCTAATTTTCGGAGAAAAATCTGGGCGAAGGTTTCAATCCAATCGGAGTTACGGATCTCCGAATATACAAGAAACGGTGAAAGGGCAGAATGCTAGAGCGCAGAAACAGAGAGAGACAGAGAGACCGATCCAATCTCGGCATGGAGACCATGGACCAGAGGGGAAACCCTTCTCCCATCTAGGGAGAAGGTCAAGGAAGAAGAAGAAGGGGGCCCCTCTCCCCCTCTCTTTCGGTGGCGCCGGAACGCCGACGGGGCCATCATCATCACCGTGATCTTCACCAACACCTATGCCATCTTCACCAACATCTCCATCACCTTCCCCCCTCTACCTACAGCGGTCCACTCTCCCGCAACCTGCTGTACCCTCTACTTGAACATGGTGCTTTATGCTTCATATTATTATCCAATGATGTGTTGCCATCCTATGATGTCTGAGTAGATTTTCGTTGTCCTATCGGTGATTGATGAATTGCTATGATTGGTTTAATTTGCTTGTGGTTATGTTGCTGACCTTTGGTGCCCATCATATGAGCGCGCGCGTGGATCACACCATAGGGTTAGTTGTATGTTGATAGGACTATGTATTGGAGGGCAAGAGTGACAGAAGCTTCAACCTAGCATAGAAATTGATGCATACGGGATTGAAGGGGGACCAATATATCTTAATGCTATGGTTGGGTTTTACCTTAATGAACGTTAGTAGTTGTGGACGCTTGCTAATAGTTCCAATCATAAGTGCATAGAATTCCAAGTTAGGGCTGACATGGTAGCAGTGGCCTCTCCCACATAAAACTTGCTATCGGTCTAGTAAAGTAGTCAATTGCTTAGGGACAATTTCGCAACTCCTACCACCACTTTTCCACACTCGCTATACTAACTTTATTGCTTCTTTATCTAAACAGACCCTACTTTTTATTTACGCACTCTTTATTATCTTGCAAACCTATCCAAAAATGAGGAGGAGAGCGAAGAACAAAAGGAGGAAGAGCGGATTGATCACCCGTGCCCACCTTCTAATGAGAGTAACTCTTCAACTCATACATTGTTTAACTTCCCTTCGTGCTTACCGAAGGATGATTGCTATGATGATTGTTATGATCCCGTTGATTCTTTTGGAATATCCCTTTTTGATGATGCTTGCTATGCTTGTGGCCAAGATGCCAATATGAATTATGCTTATGGAGATGAACTTGCTATAGTTCCTTATGTTAAACATGAAATTGTTGCTATTGCACCCACACATGATAGTCCTATTATCTTTTTGAATTCTCCCGACTACACTATATCGGAGAAGTTTGCCCTTATTAAGGATTATATTGATGGGTTGCATTTTACTACTACACATGATGATATTGATGAGTATAATATGCATGTGCTTGCTGCTCCTACTTGCAATTATTATGAGAGAGGAACTACATCTCCACCTCTCTATGTTTCCAACACGATAAAATTGCAAGAAAGTGTTTATACTATGCATTGGCCTTTACTTTGTGTGCATGAATTGTTCTTTTATGACATGCTGATGCATAGGAAGAGAGTTAGACTTCGTTGTTGCATGATATATGTTACTTTGTGCTCACTACTAAATCACAAATCATTGTTAATTCAAATTGGCTTTAATATACCTTGGGATCCAGGTGGATTCATTACTTGAGCACTTTATGCCTAGCTTAATGGCTTTAAAGAAAGCGTTGCCAGGGAGACAACCCGGAAGTTTTAGAGAGTCATTTATTTCTGTTGAGTGGTTTCATATAGTTAAAAAAATAAAGAGGGGAACCCAAAACTTTTCAAAAAGGAAAGTGAAAGTGAGAGAGACAAGCATTGTTGAAGTGGAAGAGCTCCTTGAACTTTGTTCATGCTCACGGAAACTTTGTGAATCTTAATTACAGAAACTTTTCAATAAAAATAATTGTCCCCTTGTACAATTGCATTGTATTATAAAAATAATGTGCCTTTAGGATGTTTACATTGCTTGTTGGTTTGTGCGGTGCAGGACAGAAACTTTTTCTGTAGTGCGCGATTTTACATTTTTTACCGGAACATCAAATGGTTCTGAAACTTCTTGCACTGTCTTTATATACAAATTTTTTATTTTCCCTAATTTTGGCAGAATTTTTGGAGCACCATAGGTATGGTGAATGTTCATATTATTACAGTCTATCCTGCTTAAAACAGATTCTGTTTTTGATGCATAGTTTGCTTGTTTTGATGAAACTATCGATTTATATCAGTGCATTAAGCCATGGAAAAGTTATATTATAGTAGATATAATGAAAAAACAAAATATGAATTGGTTTGCAACAGTACTTAGACTAGTGATTTGCTTTATTATACTAACGGATCTTACCGAGTTTTCTGTTGAAGTTTTGTGTGGATGAAGTGTTCGATGATCGAGAAGGTCTCGATATGAGGAAAAGGAGGAGAGGCAAGAGCTCAAGCTTGGGGATGCCCAAGGCACCCCACGTAAATATTCAAGGAGACTCAAGCGTCTAAGCTTGGGGATGCCCCGGAAGGCATCCCATCTTTCTTCAACAAATATCGGTATGTCTTCAGATTCGTTTCGTTCATGCGATATTTGCAAATCTTGGAGCGTCTTCTGTGTTTAGTTTTCACTTTTCTTTTATGCACCATGCTATTGGGGAACGTAGTAATTTCAAAAAAATTCCTACGCACACGCAAGATCATGGTGATGCATAGCAACGAGAGGGGAGAGTGTTGTCCACGTACCCTCGTAGACCGACACCGGAAGCGTTATCACAACGCGGTTGATGTAGTCGTACGTCTTCACGATCCGACCGATCAAGTACCGAACGTACGGCACCTCCGAGTTCTACACACGTTCAGCTCGATGACGTCCCTCGAACTCCGATCCAGCCGAGTGTTGAGGGAGAGTTTCGTCAGCACGACGGCGTGGTGACGATGATGATGTTCAACCGACGCAGGGCTTCGCCTAAGCTCCGCAACGGTATTATCGAGGTGTAATATGGTGGAGGGGGGCACTGCACACGGCTAAGAGATCTCAAGGATCAATTATTGTGTCTCTGGGGTGCCCCCCTGCCCCCGTATATAAAGGAGCAAGGGGGAGGCAGCCGGCCAAGGGGAGAGGCGCGCCATAGGGGGGAGTCCTACTCCTAGGACTCCTCCTTTCCTTGTGGGAGTAGGAGAAGGGAAGGGGGAAGGAGAAAGAAGGAAGGGTGCGCCCCCCTTCCCTAGTCCAATTCGGACCAGACCATGGGGAGGGGTGCGGCCACCTTTTGAGGCCTTTCTCTCCTTTCACGCATGGCCCATTAAGGCCCAATACGAATTCCCGTAACTCTCCGGTACTCCGAAAAATACCCGAATCACTCGGAATCTTTCCGAAGTCCGAATATAGTCGTCCAATATATCGATCTTTACGTCTCGACCATTTCGAGACTTCTCGTCATATCCCCGATCTCATCCGGGACTCCGAACTCCTTCAGTACATCAAAACTCAATAAAACTGTCATCGTAACGTTAAGCGTGCGGACCCTACGGGTTCGAGAACTATGTAGACATGACCTAGACACATCTCCGGTCAATAACCAATAGCGGCAAGTCTCTTTACTCGTTCCGTAACACATCATCCCGCAACTAACTCATTAGTCACAATGCTTGCAAGGCTTATAGTGATGTGCATTACCGAGTGGGCCCAGAGATTCCTCTCCGACAATTGGAGTGACAAATCCTAATCTCAAAATACGCCAACCCAACAAGTACCTTTGGAGACACCTGTAGAGCACCTTTATAATCACCCATTTACGTTGTGACGTTTGGTAGCACACAAAGTGTTCCTTCGGTAAACGGGAGTTGCATAATCTCATAGTCAGAGGAACATGTATAAGTCATGAAGAAAGCAATAGCAACATACTAAACGATCGGGTGCTAAGCTAACGGAATGGGAAAGTCAATCACGTCATTCTCCTAATGAGGTGATCTCGTTAATCAAATGACAACTCATGTCTATGGCTAGGAAACATAACCATCTTTGATTAATGAGCTAGTCAAGTAGAGGCATACTAGTGACACTCTGTTTGTCTATGTATTCACACATGTATTATGTTTCCGGTTAATACAATTCTAGCATGAATAATAAACATTTATCATGATATAAGGAAATATATAATACTTTATTATTGCCTCTAGGGCATATTTCCTTCAGTCTCCCACTTGCACTAGAGTCAATAATCTAGTTCACATCGCCATGTGATTTAACATCAATAATTCACATCACCATGTGATTAACACCCATAGTTCACATCTCTATGTGACTAACACTCAAAGGGTTTACTAGAGTCAATAATCTAGTTCACATCGCTATGTGATTAACACCCAAAGAGTACTAAGGTGTGATCATGTTTTGATTGTGAGATAATTTTAGTCAACGGGTCTGTCACATTCAGATCCGTAAGTATTTTGCAAATCTCTATGTCTACAATGCTCTGCACGGAGCTACTCTAGCTAATTGCTCCCACTTTCAATATGTATCTAGACCGAGACTTTAGAGTCATCTAGATTAGTGTCAAAACTTGCATCGACGTAACCCTTTACGACGAACCTTTTGTCACTTCCATAATCGAGAAACATTTCCTTATTCCACTAAGGATAATTTTGACCGCTGTCCAGTGATCTACTCCTAGATCACTATTGTACTCCCTTGCCAAAATCAGTGTAGGGTATACAATAGATTTGGTACACAGCATGGCATACTTTATAGAACCTATGGCCAAGGCATAGGGAATGACTTTCATTCTCTTTCTATCTTCTGCCGTGGTCGGGCTTTGAGTCTTACTCAATTTCATACCTTGTAACACAGGCAAGAACTCTTTCTTTGACTGTTGTATTTTGAACTACTTCAAAATCTTGTTAAGGTATGTACTCATTGAAAAAACTTATCAAGCGTCTTGATCTATCTCTATAGATCTTGATGCTCAATATGTAAGCAGCTTCACCGAGGTCTTTCTTTGAAAAACTCCTTTCAAACACTCCTTTATGCTTTGCAGAATAATTCTACATTATTTCCGATCAACAATATGTCATTCACATATACTTATCAGAAATGTTGTAGTGCTCCCACTCACTTTCTTGTAAATACAGGCTTCACCGCAAGTCTGTATAAAACTATATCCTTTGATCAACTTATCAAAGTGTATATTCCAACTCCGAGATGCTTGCACCAGTCCATAGATGGATCGCTGGAGCTTGCATATTTTGTGAGCACCTTTAGGATTGACAAAACCTTCTGGTTGCATCATATACAACTCTTCTTTAATAAATCCATTAAGGAATGCAGTTTTGTTTATCCATTTGCCAGATTTCATAAAATGCGGCAATTGCTAACATGATTCGGACAGACTTAAGCATAGATACGAGTGAGAAACTCTCATCGTAGTCAACACCTTGAACTTGTCGAAAACCTTTTTGCGACAATTCTAGCTTTGTAGACAGTAACACTACTATCACTGTCTGTCTTCCTCTTGAAGATCCATTTAATCTCAATGGCTCGCCGATCATTGGGCAAGTCAACCAAAGTCCATACTTTGTTCTTCATACATGGATCTCATCTCAGATTTCATGGCCTCAAGCCATTTCCCGGAATCTGGGCTCATCATCGCTTCCTCATAGTTCGTAGGTTCGTCATGGTCAAATAACATGACCTCCAGAACAGGATTACCGTACCACTCTGGTGTGGATCTCACTCTGGTTTACCTACGAGGTTTGGTAGTAACTTGATCTGAAGTTACATGATCATCATCATTAACTTCCTCACTAATTGGTGTAGGAGTCACAGGAACAGATTTCTGTGATGAACTACTTTCCAATAAGGGAGCAGGTACAGTTACCTCATCAAGTTCTACTTTCCTCCCACTCACTTCTTTCGAGAGAAACTCCTTCTCTAGAAAGGATCCATACTAAGCAACGAATGTCTTGCCTTCGGATCTGTGATAGAAGGTGTACCCAACTGTCTCCTTTGGGTATCCTATGAAGACACATTTCTCCGATTTGGGTTTGAGCTTATCAGGATGAAACTTTTTCACATAAGCATCACAACCCCAAACTTTAAGAAACGACAACTTTGGTTTCTTGCCAAACCACAGTTCATAAGGCGTCGTCTCAACGGATTTTGATGGTGCCCTATTTAACGTGAATGTAGCTGTCTCTAATGCATAACCCCAAAACGATAGTGGTAAATTGGTAAGAGAGATCATAGATTGCACTATATCCAATATAGTACGGTTATGACGTTCGGACACACCATTATGCTGTGGTGTTCCGGGTGGCGTGAGTTGCGAAACTATTCCGCATTGTTTCAAATGTAGTCCAAAATCGTAACTCAAATATTCTCCTCCACGATCAGATCGTAGGAATTTTATTTTCTTGTTACGATGATTTTCAACTTCACTCTGATATTCTTTGAAACTTTCAAATGTTTCAGACTTATGTTTCATTAAGTAGATATACTCATATCTGCTCAAATCATCTGTGAAGGTGAGAAAATAACGATATCCGCTACGAGCCTCAATATTCATTGGACCACATACATCTGTATGTATGATTTCCAACAAATCTGTTGCTCTCTCCATAGTTCCGGAGAACGGCGTTTTAGTCATCTTGCCCATGAGGCACGGTTCGCAAGAATCAAGTGATTCATAATCAAGTGATTCCAAAATCCCATCAGTATGGAGTTTCTTCATGCGCTTTACACCAATATGACCTAAACGGCAGTGCCACAAATAAGTTGCACTATCATTATTAACTTTGCATCTTTTGGCTTCATTATTATGAATATGTGTATCACTACGATCGAGATCCAACAAACAATTTTCGTTGGTGTGTATGACCATAGAAGGTTTTTTATTCATGTAAACAGAACAACAATTGTTCTCTAACTTAAATGAATAACCGTATTGCAATAAACATGATCAAATCATATTCATGCTCAACGCAAACACCAAATAACACTTATTTAGTTTCAACACTAATCCCGAAAGTATAGGGAGTGTGCGATGATGATCATATCAATCTTGGAACTACTTCCAACACACATCGTCACCTCGCCTTTTACTAGTCTCTGTTTATTCTGCAACTCCCGTTTTCGAGTTACTACTCTTTAGCAACTGAACCAGTATCAAATACTGAGGGGTTGCTATAAACACTAGTAAGTACACATCAATAACATGTATATCCAATATACCTTTGTTCACTTTGCCATCCTTCTTATCCACCAAATACTTGGGGCAGTTTCGCCTCCAGTGACCAGTCCCTTTGCAGTAGAAGCACTTAGTCTCAGGCTTAGGTACAGACTTGGGCTTCTTCACTTGAGTAGCAACTTGCTTGCCGTTCTTTTTGAAGTTCCCCTTCTTCCCTTTGCCCTTTTCTTGAAACTAGTGGTCTCGTCAACCATCAACACTTGATGTTTTTCTTGATTTCTACCTTCGTCGATTTCAGCATCACGAAGAGCTCGGGAATTACTTTCGTCATCCCTTGCATACTATAGTTCATCACGAAGTTCTACTAACTTGGTGATGGTGACTAGAGAATTCTGTCAATCACTATTTTATCTGGAAGATAAACTCCCACTTGATTCAAGCGATTGTAGTACCCAGACAATCTGAGCACATGCTCACTAGTTGAGCGATTCTCCTCCATCTTTTAGCTATAGAACTTGTTGGAGACTTCATATCTCTCAACTCGGGTATTTGCTTGAAATATTAACTTCAACTCCTGGAACATCTCATATGGTCCATGACGTTCAAAACGTCTTTGAAGTCCCGATTCTAAGCCATTAAGCATGGTGCACTAAACTATCAAGTAGTCATCATATTGAGCTAGCCAAACGTTCATAACGTCTGCATCTGCTCCTGCAATAGGTCTGTCACCTAGCGGTGCATCAAGGACATAATTTTTCTGTGCAGCAATGAGGATAATCCTCAGATCACGGATCCAATCCGCATCTTTGCTACTAACATCTTTCAACATAATTTTTCTCTAGGAACATATCAAAAATAAACACAGGGAAGCAACAACGCGAGCTATTGATCTACAACATAATTTGCAAAATACTATCAGGACTAAGTTCATGATAAATTTAAGTTCAATTAATCATATTACTTAAGAACTCCTACTTAGATAGACATCCCTCTAATCCTCTAAGTGATCACGTGATCCATATCAACTAAACCATGTCCGATCATCACGTGAGATGGAGTAGTTTCAATGGTGAACATCACTATGTTGATCATATCTACTATATGATTCACGCTCGACCTTTCGGTCTCAGTGTTCCGAGGCCATATCTGTTATATGCTAGGCTCGTCAAGTTTAACCTGAGTATTCCGCGTGTGCAACTGTTTTGCACCCGTTGTATTTGAACGTAGAGCCTATCACACCCGATCATCACGTGGTGTCTCAGCACGAAGAACTTTCGCAACGGTGCATACTCAGGGAGAACACTTATACTTTGATAATTTAGTGAAGGATCATCTTATAATGCTACCGTCGAACAAAGCAAGATAAGATGCATAAAGGATTAACATCACATGCAATCAATATAAGTGATATGATATGGCCATCATCATCATCTTGTGCTTGTGATCTCCATCTCCGAAGCACCGTGCTTGTGATCTCCATCTCCGAAGCACCATCATGATCACCATCGTCACCGGCGCGACACCTTGATCTCCATTGTAGCGTCGTTGTCGTCTCGCCAACTTATTGCTTTTACGACTATCACTACCGCTTAGTGATAAAGTAAAACTATTACATGGAGATTGCATTTCATACAATAAAGCGACAACCATATGGCTCCTGCCAGTTGCCGATAACTCAGTTACAAAACATGATCATCTCATACAACACATTATATCACATCATGTCTTGACCATATCACATCACAACATGCCCTGCAAAAACAAGTTAGACGTCCTCTATTTTGTTGTTGCAAGTTTTACGTGGCTGCTATGGGCTTAGCAAGAACCGTTCGTACCTACGCATCAAAACCACAACGATAGTTTGTCAAGTTGGTGCTGTTTTAACCTTCGCAAGGACCGGGCGTAGCCACACTCGGTTCAACTAAAGTAAGAGAGACAGACACCCGCCGGTCACCTTTAAGCAACGAGTGCTCGCAACGGTGTAACCAGTCTCGCGTAAGTGTACGCGTAATGTCGGTCCGGGCCGCTTCATCTCACAATACCGCAGAACCAAAGTATGACATGCTGGTAAGCAGTATGACTTATATCGCCCACAACTCACTTGTGTTCTACTCGTGCATAGCATCAACGCATAAAACCAGGCTCGGATGCCACTGTTGGGGAACGTAGTAATTTCGAAAAAATTCCTACGCACACGCAAGATCATGGTGATGCATAGCAACGAGAGGGGAGAGTGTTGTCCACGTACCCTCGTAGACCGACAGCGGAAGCGTTATCACAACGTGGTTGATGTAGTCGTACGTCTTCACGATCCGACCGATCAAGTACCGAACGTACGGCACCTCCGAGTTCTACAAACGTTCAGCTCGATGACGTCCCTCGAACTCCGATCCAGCCGAGTGTTGAGGGAGAGTTTCGTCAGCACGACGGCGTGGTGACGATGATGATGGTCCACCGACGCAGGGCTTCGCCTAAGCTCCGCAGCGGTATTATTGAGGTGTAATATGATGGAGGGGGCACCGCACACGGCTAAGAGATCTCAAGGATCAATTGTTGTGTCTCTGGGGTGCCCCCCTGCCCCCGTATATAAAGGAGCAAGGGGGAGGCAGCCGGCCAAGGGGAGAGGCGCGCCATAGGGGGGAGTCCTACTCCTAGGACTCCTCCTTTCTTGCGGGAGTAGGAGAAGGGAAGGGGGAAGGAGAAAGAAGGAAGGGTGCGCCCCCTTCCCTAGTCCAATTCGGACCAGACCATGGGGAGGGGTGCGGCCACCTTTTGAGGCCTTTCTCTCCTTTCCCGTATGGCCCATTAAGGCCCAATACGAATTCCCGTAACTCTCCGGTACTCCGAAAAATACCCGAATCACTCGGAACCTTTCCGAAGTCCGAATATAGTCGTCCAATATATCGATTTTTACGTCTCGACCATTTCGAGACTCCTCGTCATATCTCCGATCTCATCCGGGACTCCGAACTCCTTCGGTACATCAAAACTCAATAAAACTGTCATCGTAACGTTAAGCGTGAGGACCCTACGGGTTCGAGAACTATGTAGACATGATCGAGACACGTCTCCGGTCAATAACCAATAGCGGGACCTGGATGCCCATATTGGCTCCCACATATTCTACGAAGATCTTTATCGGTCAGACCGCATAACAACATACGTTGTTCCCTTTGTCACCGGTATGTTACTTGCCCGAGATTTGATCATCGGTATCTCGATACCTAGTTCAATCTCGTTACCGGCAAGTCTCTTTACTCGTTCCGTAACACATCATCCCGCAACTAACTCATTAGTCACAATGCTTGCAAGGCTTATAGTGATGTGCATTACCGAGTGGGCCCAGAGATTCCTCTCCGACAATTGGAGTGACAAATCCTAATCTCGAAATACGCCAACCCAACAAGTACCTTTGGAGACACCTGTAGAGCACCTTTATAATCACCCATTTACGTTGTGACGTTTGGTAGCACACAAAGTGTTCCTCCGGTAAACGGGAGTTGCATAATCTCATAGTCAGAGGAACATGTATAAGTCATGAAGAAAGCAATAGCAACATACTAAACGACCGGGTGCTAAGCTAACGGAATGGGTCAAGTCAATCACGTCATTCTCCTAATGAGGTGATCTCGTTAATCAAATGACAACTCATGTCTATGGGTAGGAAACATAACCATCTTTGATTAACGAGCTAGTCAAGTAGAGGCATACTAGTGACACTCTGTTTGTCTATGTATTCACACATGTATTATGTTTCCGGTTAATACAATTCTAGCATGAATAATAAACATTTATCATGATATAAGGAAATATATAATACTTTATTATTGCCTCTAGAGCATATTTCCTTCACATGCTGGTATGAGATAGTCCTTGGTTGATTTATAGAATTCTCATTGCACTTCACTTATATCTTTTGAGTATGGCTTTATAGAATGCTTCATGTGCTTCACTTATATCATTTGAAGTTTGGATTGCCTGTTTCTCTTTACATAGAAAACCGCCATTTGTAGAATGCTATTTTGCTTGACTTATACTTGTTAGAGCATGGGCATATCTTTTGTAGAAAGAATTAAACTCTCTTGCTTCACTTATATCTATTTAGAGAGATGACAGGAATTGGTCATTCACATGGTTAGTCGTAAAATCCTACATAAAACTTGTAGATCACTGAATATGATATGTTTGATTCCTTGCAATAGTTTTGCGATATAAAGGTGGGGATATTAGAGTCGTGCTAGTTGAGTAATTTTGAAATTGAGAAATACTTGTGTTGAGGTTTGCAAGTCCCGTAGCATGCACGTATGGTGAACCGTTATGTAACGAAGTTAGAGCATGAGGTATTTATTGATTGTCTTCCTTATGAGTGGTGGTCGGGGACGAGCGATGGTCTTTTCCTACAAATCTATCCCCCTAGGGGCATGCATAGTAGTACTTTGCTTCGAGGGCTAATAAACTTTTGCAATAAGTATATGAGTTCTTTATGACTAATGTGAGTCCATGAATTATACGCACTCTCACCCTTCCATCATTGCTAGCCTCTTCAGTACCGTGCATTGCCCTTTCTCACCTCGAGAGTTGGTGCAAACTTCGCCGGTACATCCAAACCCCGTGATACGATACGCTCTATCACACATAAGCCTCATTATATCTTCCTCAAAACAGCCACCATACCTACCTACCATGGCATTTCCATAGCCATTCCGATATATATTGCCATGCAACTTCCATCATCATCATATACATGACTTGAGCATTTATTGTCATATTGCTTTGCATGATCGTAAGATATCTAGCATGATGTTTTCATGGCTTGTCCTTTTTTGATGTCATTGCTACGCTAGATCATTGCACATCCCGGTACACCGCCGGAGGCATTCATATAGAGTCATATCTTTGTTCTAGTATCGAGTTGTAATATTGAGTTGTAAGTAAATAAAAGTGTGATGATCATCATTATTAGAGCATTGTCCCAGTGAGGAAAGGATGAGCGAGACTACGATTCCCCCACAAGTTAGGATGAGGACTCCGGACGAAAAAGTATAAAAAAAGAAAAAAAAAGAAAAAAAGAGAAAGGCCAAAAAAAGAGAAGGCCAAAAAAAAGAGAGAAGGGACAATGCTACTATCCTTTTACCACACTTGTGCTTGATACGTCTCCAACGTATCTATAATTTTTGTTTGCTCCATGCTATATTATCTTCTGTTTTGGACATTATTGGGCTTTATGATCCACTTTTATATTATTTTTGGACTAACCTACTAACCGGAGGCCGAGCCCAGAATTGTTGTTTTTTGCCTATTTCAGAGTTTCGCAGAAAAAGAATATCAAACGGAGTCCAAATGGAATGAAACCTTTGGGAACGTGATTTTCGGAACGAACATGATCCAGGAGACTTGGACCCTACGTCAAGTAACCAACAGGGAAGCCACGAGGTAGGGGGCGCGCCCTCCACCCTCGTGGGCCTCCTGTTGCTCCACTGACGTACTTCTTCCTCCTATATATACCTACGTACCCCCAGACGATAAGATACGGAGCCAAAAACCTAATTCCACTGCCGCAACCTTCTATACCCACGAGATCCCATCTTGGGGCCTGTTCCGGAGCTCCGCCGGAGGGGGCATCGATCACGGAGGGCTTCTACATCAACACCATAGCCTCTCCGATGAAGTGTGAGTAGTTTACCTCAGACCTTCGGGTCCATAGTTAGTAGCTAGATGGCTTTCTCTCTCTTTTTGGATCTCAATACAATGTTCTCCCCCTCTCTCGTGGAGATCTATTCGATGTAATCTTCTTTGCGGTGTGTTTGTTGAGACCGATGAATTGTGGGTTTATGATCAAGTTTATCTATGAACAATATTTGAATCTTCTGAATTCTTTTATGTATGATTGGTTATCTTTGCGAGTCTCTTCGAATTATCAGTTTGGTTTGGCCTACTAGATTGATCTTTCTTGCAATGGGAGAAGTGCTTAGCTTTGGGTTCAATCTTGCGGTGTCCTTTCCCGGTGATAGTAGGGGCACCAAGGCACGTATAGTATTGTTGCCATCGAGGATAACAAGATGGTTTTTTTTATCATGCTGGATAGCGGTCGATGTGTGGAGTAATAGTAGTAGATGCAGGCAGGAGTCGGTCTACTTGTCTTGGACATGATGCCTATATACATGATCATACCTAGATATTCTCATAACTATACTCAATTCTGTCAATTGCTCAACAGTAATTTGTTCACCCACCGTAAAATAACTATGCTCTCGAGAGAAGCCACTAGTGAAACCTTTGGCCCCCGGGTCTATCTTCATCATATTAATCTTCAAATACTTAGTTATTTCCGTTGCCTTTTACTTTGCTTTTATTTTACTTTGCATCTTTATCATAAAAATACCAAAAATATTATCCTATCATATCTATCAGATCTCACTCTCGTAAGTGACCGTGTAGGGATTGACAACCCCTTATCGCGTTGGTTGCGAGGATTTATTTGTTTTGTGTAGGTACGAGGGACTCGCGCGTAGCCTCCTACTGGATTGATACCTTGGTTCTCAAAAACTGAGGGAAATACTTACGCTACTTTGCTGCATCACCCTTTCCTCTTCAAGGGAAAACCAACGCAATGCTCAAGAGGTAGCAGTGCTTCAGAGTAGCACCATGCTCTTCATATAGAGAGTCTCTTGAGTTATCACTTTCATATACTAGTGGGAATTTTCATTATAGAACTTGGCTTGTATATTCCAATGATGGGCTTCCTCAAATGCCCTAGGTCTTCATGAGCAAGCAAGTTGGATGCACCCACTTAGTTTCAGTTTGAGCTTTCATACACTTATATATCTAGTGCATCCGTTGCATGGCAATCCCTACTACTCACATTGACATCAATTGATGGGCATCTCCATAGCCCGTTGATTAGCCGCGTCGATGTGAAACTTTCTCCTTTTTTGTCTTCTCACACAAACCTCCATCATCATATTCTATTCCACCCACAGTGCTATGTCCATGGCTTGCGCTCATGTATTGCGTGAGGGTTGAAAAGGCTGAAGCGCGTTAAAAAGTATGAACCAATTGCGCGGCTTGTCATCGGGGTTGTGCATGATTTGAATGCTTTGTGTGATGAAGATGGAGCATAGCCAGACTATATGATTTTGTAGGGATGAGCTTTCTTTGGCTATGTTATTTTGATAAGACATAATTGCTTGGTTAGTATGCTTGAAGTATTATTGTCTTAATGTCAAATGATAGACTATTGCTTTGAATCACTCGTGTCTTAATATTCATGCCATGATTAGATTATGTGATCAAGATTATGCTAGGTAGCATTCCACATCAACCATTATCTTTTTTATCATTTACCTACTCGAGGACGAGCAGGAATTAAGCTTGGGGATGCTGATACATCTCCGTCGTATCTATAATTTTTGATTGTTCCATGCCAATATTATACAACTTTCATATACTTTTGGCAACTTTTTAATACTATTTTTGGGACTAACATATTGATCCAGTGCCCAGTGCCAGTTCCTGTTTGTCGCATATTTTTGTTTCGCAGAAACCCCATATCAAACGGAGTCCAAACGGAATAAAAACAGACGGAGAATATTTTTGGAATATTTGTGAAATATGGGAAGAAGAATCAACGCGAGAAGGTGCCCGAGGGGGCTACGAGGCAGGGGGGCGCGCCCCTGACCCTCGTGGGCCCCCCGTAAGGCGGTTGCTGCTATTCTTTTGCCGCAAGAAAGCTAATTTTCGGAGAAAAATTTGGGCGAAGGTTTCAATCCAATCGGAGTTACGGATCTCCGGATATATAAGAAACGGTGAAAGGGCAGAATGCTAGAGCGCAGAAATAGAGAGAGACAGAGAGACATATCCAATCTTGGAGGGGCTCTCGCCGCTCCCACGGCATGGAGACCATGGACCAGACGGGAAACCCTTCTCCCATCTAGGGAGAAGGTCAAGGAATAAGAAGAAGGGGGGCCCTCTCCCCCTCTCTTCCGGTGGCGCCGGAACGCCGCCGGGGCCATCATCATCACCGCGATCTTCACCAACACCTATGCCATCTTCACCAACATCTCCATCACCTTCCCCCCCTCTATCTACAGCGGTCCACTCTCCCGCAACCCGCCGTACCCTCTACTTGAACATGGTGCTTTATGCTTCATATTATTATCCAATGATATGTTGCCATCCTATGATGTCTGAGTAGATTTTCGTTGTCCTATCGGTGATTGATGAATTGCTATGATTGGTTTAATTTGCTTGTGGTTATGTTGCTGTCCTTTGGTGCCCATCATATGAGCATGCGCGTGGATCACACCATAGGGTTAGTTGTATGTTGATAGGACTATGTATTGGAGGGCAAGAGTGACAAAAGCTTCAACCTAGCATCGAAATTGATGCATACGAGATTGAAGGGGGACCAATATATCTTAATGCTATGGTTGGGTTTTACCGTAATGAACATTAGTAGTTGCAGACGCTTGCTAATAGTTCCAATCATAAGTGCATAGAATTCCAAGACAGGGCTAACATGCTAGCAGTGGCCTCTCCCACATAAAACTTGCTATCGGTCTAGTAAAGTAGTCAATTGCTTAGGGACAATTTCGAAACTCCTACCACCACTTTTCTGCACTCGCTATAATAACTTTATTGCTTCTTTATCTAAACAGCCCCTACTTTTTATTTACGTGCTCTTTATTATCTTGCAAACCTATCCAAAAACACCTATAAAGTACTTCTAGTTTCATACTTGTTCTAGGTAAAGCGAACATTAAGCGTGTGTAGAGTTGTATCGGTGGTCGATAGAACTTGAGGGAATATTTGTTCTACCTTTAGGTCCTCGTTGGGTTCGACACTCTTACTTATCGAAAGAGGCTACAATTGATCCCCTATACTTGTGGGTTATCAGGTCCTTGAGTGGATGACAGGTGATGTGCACCATGAAGCCAAAGCTCAAGGTATCATTGAGCTTACTTCCCTACCCACTCCAGGCGAGCTCTACGAACCTGCTTGTCAGCTACACAGGAATGCATTGGAGAGCATATTTCAGAAGCCTGAGCCCAACATGAGTCAGATGCTCAGCATGATGAACCACTGCCCCAAGATGCTGAATATCCTAAGGAATTCTTTGTCGAAGACCTCGAGTATTTGCCCCGTACCATTTATCACATTGTAATGCGAACTCTCTGGCCCGTCAAAGGACATTCTCCTGCAGCCAAGCTTGAAGGCATGATGAAGACATTGGTGTTCTATATTCTCAATGGCATCAGCTTCAATGCTCAAGATTTCTTCATCAGGCAACTTGCTGCATCTGGAATTGATCTATTTGGCTTGAAGTTTTATGCTCCATGGATGATGCGCTTAATCAAGCTTCACTCTTCTGTCAACTATCAGCCCTCTGCGCGCAACCATCTTATCTTCTTGCCTGAGGTTGATATGTCTGTCGAAGCCATCTACTCTGAACCTGCCAAGGAGCCACTTTATCTTCATAATGTTGATCGCCAAAGCTTCTTGCAACCAATTGAGGGAGTTCTTGCTGCAACTCATGTCTATCCTCTAGCTGGAGTGCGAAGCGTGCTACTACGAGTCACTAGGTTTTGCGGATGGTCAGCAAGGCAAGTAACACATTGATCATACCCCTTTATTACCCAGTTTTTATGCATTAGTTACAACCCTCACACATTGCATGAGTAGGATCTCTTAACTTGTGGGTTTGGGAAGTAGATGATGAGGTAGAACCTATTACCCATTTTAATATCAAACCCTTGGGAGTTACTTCTACGTTATGCTTATTGCTATGCTATGCCCGTAGACGTGGTTTTGGGTGAGTGTATCCATGACAGATGTGAGATTGTTAATTAATGGTTCAACTTAAGGTGGCAACTTTAATACACATCTGGGTGGATTGCTTGTTTGGGCACCTGGAGAATCCAGTGTTGTCCTAGGATATCCCGGAGTACCCGTGTGATCATCCTACGGTCCGCCACCCAGGCTCAAAGGGATCATAAGATTATTCATCCTAGAAACTTCCGTGTGCAGCCACACGCCATTATGGGCTCTGTCATAGTTGAGTATGTTGCATGACCTCTTTCAGTGGTGGGCTAGCAGATGTAGAGGGAAAGTAGGTGTAACTGTCCATCCAGAGTAAAGAGTTAATGCTTCTGAAAGACTGTGTCTCGGTCATCCATTTCTCAAACACCCTATAGTGCGAGAAATCCAACGGAGGCGATCGAGTCTTGTGGGGAAAAGTGCGCAATCCTCTACAGAGTGTACAAACTAATCATGGTTAGCTGTGTCCCCGGTTGTGGACATCTTGAGTATCTAGTACTTGGATTATCCTATTGTATCTCGTCACTCTAATTTAATTTGTTGGGTTGATAATTACCTTTAATTGGGATTGAGTTGGAGGAACCTTCTCAATGATGTTTCAACTACCATGATAGTTAAATAAAATTTATTCCTTTGTTGTAGGGAAAAATTGGCTTTTCGCAAAACATATAACCATAGAGCCTCCACCAGCCATATATGCATATAGTGATAGTATTTGTCTGTTCATTGCTCTACTGTGTTATATTGCCAGCATATTCCATGTGCTGACCCGTTTTTGGGCTGCAACGTATTATGTTGCCGACTTTCCAGACGAAGAGTAAGGTTCGCTAGGCCGTTGTCATGCACTCAGCTATGCCGTTGGAGTTGATGGACTCACTTTATCTTCCAAGCATTCCGCTGTTATTGTGTTAGATGGCCTTAAGCCATATTTAATGTAATAAGTTCTCTTTGGAGACATTCGATGTAATAAGTGTGTGATTGCTACTCTGTTATAAATCCTTCGAATACTGTGTGTGTCAGCATTACCGATCCAGGGATCACACTGAAGCACAGAGACTTGACCGTTTGAGGTCGGGTCGCTACATTGGTGATGACGGTGGCTTCGATTCCCCCCTCCGGGAGGGAAGTTCCCCCGACGGAATCGCTCTGCCGGAGGGCAAAAGTGCTCCTGCCCAAGTTCTGCCTCGAGACGGTGGCACTCCGTCCCGAAAGTCTTCTCCTTATTTTTTCTAGGTCAAAAGACCTTAAGTACAAGAAGATGGGCACCGGAGGTGGGCTAGGCTGGCCACAACCCACCAGCTGGGCGCGCCCTGGTGTCTTGTGGTCACCAGGTGGCCCCCCTCTGGTAGTTATTTGCTCCAGTATTTTTTATATATTCCAAAATAATTCTCCGTAAATTTTCAGCTCATTTGGAGATGTGCAGAATAGGTATCTCTGACGTAGCTTTTTCAGGTCCATAATTCCAGCTGCCGGTATTCTCCCTCTTTGTGTAAACCTTGCATATTATGAGAGAAAAGGCATTAGAATTACTCCATAAAGCCTTATTAAGCATAAAAACATTGTAAGTAACAGTAAGAAAACATGATGGAAAATGGACGTATCAGGCGTCGACTTTGTGGGGTTGTCGTGCCAGCATGGGGTTTCTCCCGGAACCTCACCCATATGCCAGATCCTACTATCCATCCCAGGAGAAGGTTGACGTAGCCGCCAGGGACTAGTGCTGCCACGGATAAGAGCAGATCAGACCGAATGCAGAGCTTCTCGATGGTGACCCGGCGAACTGTGATACGCCCATTTTGCATCATGTTTCCCTACTGTTATTTATAGTGTTTTTATGCAATATAAAACTTTGTGGAGTGATTCTAATGCCTTTTCTCTCATAATATGCAAGGTTTCCACAAAGAGGGAGAACACCAGCAGCTGGAATTCTGGACCTAAAAAAGCTATGTTAGAGATACCTATTCTGCACATCTCCATATGAGCTGAAATTTTACGGGGAATTATTTTGGAATATATAAAAAATACTGGAGAAAAGAAATACCGGAGGACGCCACCCAGGTGCCTACTACGCACCAGGGCGCGCCTACCGCCCCAGGCGCACCCTAGTGGGTAGTGGGCTCCCTGGCCCACCGCTGGTGCCCATCTTCTGGTACATAAGGTCTTTTGACCTAGAAAAAATAGAGAAGGACTTTCGGGATGGAGCTCCACCGTCTCGAGTCGAAACTTGGGCAGGAGCACTTTTATCGTCAGGCGGAGCGATTCTGCCGGGGGAACTTCCCTCCGGGTGGGTGGGGAGGGGGAATCTAAGCCATCGTCACCGCCAACAACCCTCTCATCTTGGGGAGGCCAATCTTTATCAACATCTTGAACAGCACCATCTCATCTCAAACCCTAGTTCAACTCTTGTGGTCAATCTTTATATCAAAACCTCATATTGGTACCTGTGTTGACTAGTAGTGTTGATTACATCTTGTAGTTGATGCTAGATGGTTTATTTGGTGGAAGGTTATATGTTCAGATCCATTACTCTATTTAATATCCCTCTGATCTTGAGCATGAATATTATTTTTGAGTAGTTTCCTTTGTTCTTGAGGCCATGGGAGAAGTTTTGTCATAAGTAATCATGTGAATTTGGTATTCGTTCGATATTTTGATGATGTGTATGTTGCGATTCCCTTAGTGGTGTTATGTGAACGTCGACTACATGACACTTCACCATCTTTTGGCCTAAGGGAATGCATTGTGGAGTAGTTATTAGATGATGGGTTGCTAGAGTGACAGATACTTAAACCCTAGATTATGCGCTCTTCCGTAAGGGGATGATTTGGATCCATATGTTTAATGATATGGTTAGATATTATCTTAATTCTTCTTTCGTAGTTGCGGATGCTTGTGAGGGGGTTAACCATAAGTGGGAGGCTTGTTCAAGTAAGAATAGCACCCAAGCACCGGTCCACCCACATATCAAATTATCAAAGTAGCGAACGCAAATCTAACCAACATGATGAAAGTGACTAGATGAAATTCCCGTGTGTCCTCGAGAATGCTTTACTTATTATCA
The DNA here is from genome assembly GCF_018294505.1 of Triticum aestivum. Taxonomy (NCBI): domain Eukaryota; kingdom Viridiplantae; phylum Streptophyta; class Magnoliopsida; order Poales; family Poaceae; genus Triticum; species Triticum aestivum. Next base: position 382,493,709 of record NC_057808.1, on the reverse strand, counting down.
GAGACCGTTCGAGCATGTCCTTTTCTACAAAAAGGATTGGGCTACCTTGCTGCACTTATTGTTACTGTCGTTACTTGTCACTTGTTACAAGTTATCTTGCTATCAAACTACCTGTTACCGACAATTTCAGTGCTTGCAGAAATTTCCTTCATGAAAACCACTTGTCATGTCCTTCTGCTCCTCGTTGGGTTCGACACTCTTACTTATAAAAAGGGCTACAATTGATCCCTACACTTGTGGGTCATCAAGACTCTTTTCTGGCACCGTTGCCGGGGAGTGAAGCGCTCTTGGTAAGGAAAAATTTATATAACGTGCTGAAATTTACTGCTACTTGTTACTATGGAAAACAATCATTTGAGGGGTTTGTTTGGGGTATCTTCACCTTGACTAGCAGCACAAAGAGTTGCCCCTCAACCTACTGCACCTACTAAAAATATTGGTTATGAAATTCCTTCGGGTATGATACAGAAACTTCTAGCTAATGCTTATGCAGGAGATGGAACACTACATCCTGATATGCACCTAATCTATGTGGATGAAGTTTGTGGATTATTTAAGTTTGCAGGTTTACGCGGAGATGAAGTTAAGAAGAAGGTTTTCCCTTTATCTCTGGGGGGAAAGCATTGACATGGTATAGGCTATGTGATGATATTGGAGCTTGGGATTGGAATCGATTGAAATTGGAATTTCACCAAAAGTTTTATCCTATGCATCTAGTTCATCGTGATCCAGTTGTGCCTACTGCTTATATTGAAAAAACACCTTTACCTGTTAGGATAAAGGAACATGCTAAGGTTTCAATCGTGGTTTACAAGAGTACATTAAAGTACTTAGACCCTCTGAACAAATTAAAGTAGAACCTAGTATTGCTATGGTTAAAGATCTCTTGGTCAATAATATTGATGGGCATGTTATTTATTTCTCTGATGAAGCTGCTAGAATTGCCAAACCCGATACTAAAGATAAGAATAAGCTCATTGGTTGCATGCCCATTGTCTTAGTTAAGATAGGATATCATTGTTACCATGCTTTATGTGATTTGGGTGCTAGTGTCAGTGCTATTCCTTTTACTCTATACCAAGAAATTATGAATGATATAGCACCCGCTGAAATAGAGGATACTGATGTCACTATTAAACTTGCAAATAGTGACACCATCGCACCACTTGGGATTGTTAGAGACGTTGAAGTCTTGTGTGGAAAAATAAAATACCCTACTGATTTTCTAGTTCTTCGTTCTCCACAAGATGATTTTTGTCCTATAATATCTGGAAGACCTTTCTTGAACACTGTTAATGCTAAGATAGATTGCCATAAAGAAACGGTTAGGGTCAATTTTGGTGATTTGTCTCATGAGTTTAATTCCTCTAAGTTTCGTAAACAACCTCATAATAAAGAATTACCTAGTAAGGATGAAATAATTGGTCTTGCTTCTATTGCCGTACCTCCTACTGATCCACTAGAATAATGTTTGCTCGACCATGAAAATGATATGCACTTGCATGAAAGAAATGAAATAGATAAAATATTCTTTGAAAAACAACCTATCCTTAAAGACAATTTACCTATTGAAACTCTAGGAGGTCCTCCTCCACCTAAAGGTGATCCTGTGTTTGAATTAAAGCAATTGCCTGACACTTTGAAGTATGCTTATCTTGATGATAAAAAGATACATCCTGTTATTATTAGTGGTAACCTTACAGAACATGAAGAAGAGAGATTATTAAAAACTCTGAGGAAGCACCGTGCTGCTATTGGATATACTCTTGATGATCTTAAGGGCATTAGTCCCACTCTCTGTCAGCACAAGATTAATATGGAACCTGATGCTAAACCCGTTGTTGATCATCAACAACGATTGAATCCCAAGATGAAGTGGTAAGAACTGAAATACTAAAGCTTCTAGAAGTAGGTATAATCTATCCCATAGCTGATAGTAGATGGGTAAGTCATGTTCATTGTGTTCCTAAGAAAGGAGGTATTACTGTAATTCCTAATGACAAAAATTAACTTATCCCACAAAGAATTGTGACTGCTTATATAATGCTAATTGATTTTAGAAAATTAAACAAAGCTACTAGAAAAGATCATTACCCTCTGCCTTTCATTGAGAAAATGTTAGAAAGATTATCTAAGCACACACACTTTTGCTTTTTGGATGGATATTCTAGTTTCTCTAAAATACCTGTATCACAATCTGAAGAGAAAACCACTTTTACTTGCCCTTTTGGAACTTATGCTTATAGACGTATGCCTTTTGGTTTATGCAATGCACCTGCTACCTTTCAAAGATTTATGACTGCTATATTCTATGACTTTTGTGAAAAGATTGTAGAGGTTTTCATGGATGATTTTTCTGTTTACGGAACTTCTTTTGATGATTGCTTAAGCAACCTTGATCGAGTTTTGCAGAGATGTGAACAAACTAATCTTGTGAATTGGAGAAGTGCCACTTTATGGTGAACGAAGGCATTGTCTTGGGGCATAAAATTTCTGAGCGAGGTATTGAGGTGGATAACGCTAAAGTTGATGCAATTGAGAAAATGCCATGTCCTAAAGACATTAAAGGTATTCGTAGTTTCCTTGATCATGCTGATTTCTATAGGAGGTTTATTAAAGAGTTCTCTAAAATTTCTAGGCCTCTTACCAATCTCTTGCAAAAGGGCGTTCCATTTGTTTTTTATGATGATTGTGTAGAAGCCTTCGAAACACTTAAGAAAGCCTTAACTTCTTTACCTATTGTTCAACCACCTGATTGGAACTTACCTTTTGAAATTATGTGTGATGCTAGTGATTATGTTGTTGGTGCTATTTGAGGACAAAGAGTTGATAAAAAATTAAGTGTTATCCATTATGCTAGTAAAACTGTAGACAGTGCTCAAAGAAATTAGCTACTACTGAAGAAAAAAAATTAGCAGTTGTGTTTGCTTATGATAAATTCAGATCTTACATTGATGATTCTAAAGTAATTGTTCACACCAATCATGCTGCTATTAAATACCTTATGGAAAATAAAGATGTTAAACCTAGACTCATTAGGTGGGTTCTTTTGCTACAAGAGTTTCACTTGCATATTACTGATAGGAAAGGAGCTGAGAACCCCGTAGCTGATAACTCGTCTAGGTTAGAAAACATTCTTGATGACCCACTACCTATTGATGATAGCTTCCCTGATGAACAACTAGTATTCATAAATGCTTCTCATAATACTCCTTGGTATGCTGATTATGCTAATTATATTGTTGCTAAATTTATACCACCTGGTTTCACATACCAACAAAAGAAAAAATTCTTCTATAATTGAAGACATTACTTTTGGGACGACCCACATCTTTATAAAGAGCGACTAGATGGTATTATTAGACGTTGTATACCTGAGCATGAACAGGAACAAATCCTATGGAAAAGTCACTCCGAAGCCTACGGAGGGCATCATGTGGGAGATAGCTGCACACAAGGTATTACAATCTGGTTTTTATTGGCCTACTCTTTTTAAGCATGCTCGTAAGTTTGTCTTATCTTGTGATGAATGTCAAAGAATTGGTAATATTGGTAGACGTCAGGAAATGCCTATGAATTATTCACTTGTTATTGAACCATTTGATGTTTGGGGCATTTGATGTTTGGGGCTTTGATTATATGGGACGTTTTCCTTCCTCTGATGGGTATACACATATTTTGGTTGCTGTTGATTATGTCACTAAGTGGTTAGAAGCTATTCCAACTAGTAGTGCTGATCATAACACCTCCATTAAAATGCTTAAAGAAATTATCTTTCCGAGGTTTGGAGTCCCTAGATATTTATTGACTGATGGTGGTTCACATTTTATTCATGGTGCTTTCCGTAAGTTGCTTGCTAATATGATGTCAACCATAGAATTGCATCACCCTATTATCCTCAATCTAGTGGTCAAGTTGAGTTGAGCAATAGAGAAATAAAATTAGTATTACAAAAAAATATCAATAGGTCCCAAAGAATTGGTCGAACAAACTTGACAATGCACTTTGGGCCTATAGAACAGCTTATAAGAATCCTATGGGTATGTCTCCATACAAAATGGTTTATGGAAAAGCTTGTCACTTGCCTCTTGAGTTAGAACATAAATCATATTGGGCAATTAAAGAACTCAATTATGAATTCAAACTTGCCGGTGAAAAGAGGTTGTTTCATATTAGCTCACTAGATGAATGGAGAACCCAGGCCTATGAAAATGCCAAAATGTTCAAAGAAAAAGTCAAAAGATGGCATGACAAAAGAATCCAAAATCGGGGATTCAAAGTTGGTGAATAGGTTCTATTGTAGAATTCTCGTTTTAGATTTTTTGCAGGAAAACTTCTCTCAAAGTGGGAAGGACCATATATTATCGAAGAAGTTTATTGCTCTGGAGCTATCAAGATCAATAATGCCGAAGGCACTAATCCGAAGGTGGTTAATGGACAGAGATTTGAGAACTATATGTCAGGTACGCCTATTAATGTTGAAACTAACATTATCCAAACCATGACACCGGAGGAACACATAAAATAAACCTTCCAGAACACTCCAGAACCCTGAAAAGGAACATGTACGTGATACGGTAAGTAAACGGACTCCAGAAATTCCGCAAAAATATTTTCTGTCAGTTTTGGAATATTAGGAAAAATAAATAAAAATAAACACCCGGGAAGGCAACCTAGGTGCCCGCTAGGCACCAGGGCGCGCCTGCCCCACCTGGCGTGCCCTGGTGGGTAGTGGGCCCCTCAGGCACTTCCCGACTCAATTTTCCTGTAGTATACTTGTTTCCCAAGAAAAAAAATCTTTATATATACCCCTGGACGATTTGACCACCGCATCGCGAAAAAATCCTCTACTCTTGTTTCGTGCTATTTTTCTGGCAGATCAGAAAATATGTCATCTCAAGATTCCGATGGAGAGAGCTACGTCGCTGATTACATCGCAAGCCCAAGGGTTTATGGAGATGTGGATCACTATGATTGATCCCATATACTTGTGGGTCATCAAACTACGAGCAGCCGCCGCAACACCATCGACCGTAGCCTCCACACTACCCACACAACCATGGGAGGCTGCCCACCAACAGCCGTCAGCGCCGCCCGTCGCACAGGCCACACCACGCGCCAGCGGCCGGGGCCGCAGCCCTTCATCCATGAAGGAGGCGCCAGATCCCCGCTGCCACCTTCATTGGGACCGCACACCCGCACCATAGATCGCCTCTAGTAGCGACTGAGGGAAGGGAGAGGGAGGGGGTAGCATGGCGGCGGCGTACCACTGAGTTGCATCAGAGGAGGCGGTGGGGTGGGGGTGGGGGTAGCAAACCTTCTCTTCAATGTGGACTCTTGGGGAAGATCAGGGTGTTATCTCTTGAGCGATGATCCTTGCGCTTGGCATCATCACATCACTAAGGCAGACTTTCACCTCTGTTCGATGGGTGAGTCCTGCAGTGAAGCTCCCTTTCGCCTTTGCACTTGACGGGGGGATGACCCCAGGTATGCTCAAAGAGACAAGACAACATTTTCTTCTTCTTCTTCTTCCTCCTCTTCTTTGTCCTCTTCTTCTTCGCCCTCTTCTTCTTCTTCTTCTTCTTCTTCTTCTTCCTCCTCCTCGTCTTCTTCTTCTTCTTCCTCCTCTTCTTTGTCCTCTTCTTCTTTTTCTTCTTCTTCTTCTTCTTCTTCTTCTTCTTCTTCTTCTTATTCTTCTTCTTCTTCCTCCTCCTCCTCCTCCTCTTCTTCTTCTTCTTCTTCTTCTTCTTCTTCTTCTTCTTCTTCTTCTTCTTCTTCTTCTTCTTCTTCTTCTTCTTCTTCTTCTTCTTCTTCTTCTTCTTCTTCCTCCTCGTCTTCTTCTTCTTCCTCCTCGTCTTCTTCTTCTTCTTCTTCTTCTTCTTCTTCTTCTTCTTCTTCTTCTTCTTCTTCCTCCTCCTCATCTTCTTCTTCTTCCTCCTCGTCTTCTTCTTCTTCTTCTTCCTCCTCCTCCTCCTCGTCTTCTTCTTCTTCCTCCTCTTCTTCTCCTTCTTCTTCCTCGTCTTCTTCTTCTTCCTCCTCTTCTTCTTCTCCTTCTTCTTCTCCTTCTTCTTCTTCTTCTTCTTGCGGTGGACACCCTGGGCATGTTTCCTCGTGCCCTGCTCCAAGATGGAGTCCAAGGGTGCAGAGCCCTCTGGGGTCCGCTCTTCACCAACCGACGCACTTGCCTCGCCGGTGTTTCCCTTCCCATGAGGGCGGTCGAAGCCCGCCTTGGTAGCCTCAAGGTTTTCTAAGGGCTTATATGCTCCTCCACCATAAGCTGCTGGCAGAGGGTGCGGCCACACCTCCACCGGCTCGTCGTCGGAGCCGCTACTAGAAAAGGGGAAGTGAGGGAGTTATGGATTAAGGGTTCCTCAGGGCGTCGGCCCATTGAATACGGGCCGGACTTGTGAAGCCGCATAATGACAGAAGATCTATGAAGCCGTGGTGTGCCCTCCAAGTCAAGGATAGGTAGGATCTCTTTACCCCTTATTGTAATCCATTTTTGGTAACCCTAACCCTACCGGTCTCTATATAAACCGAGGGTTTTAGTCTTTAGAGGCAGAGCTACATCCATCACCTCATCACCTTAGGGTTTAGCTCATGCTGATCTCGAGGTAGATCTACTCTGTAACCATACTATACATCCAATACAATCAAGCGGGACGTAGGGTATAACCCCAAAACGATAGTGGCAAATCAGTAAGAGACATCATAGAATGCACCATATCTAATAAAGTATGGTTACGACGTTAGGACACACCATTACGCTGTGGTGTTCCAGGTGGCGTGAGTTGTGAAACAATTCCACATTGTTTTAAATGAAGGCCAAACTCGTAACTCAAATATTTGCCTCCATGAATTTTATTTTCTTGTTAGATGATTCTCCATTTCACTCTGAAATTCTTTGAACTTTTCAAATGTTTCAGACTTGTGTTTCATAAAGTAGATATACCCATCTTTACCTAATATTAAAGGAACGGTTGTTTCACCACTTTTTTTGTCATCTGGTCCGTCAAAGTGTTATTTCGTACGTCAAATTTGTATCGCTGCGTCGTTTTTTGTACATCAAATATCGTTGCGTCTACCTTTGCCTCCTGCCTGGGCCACATCACCCCATTGGGCCTCGGCACATGCTTCATCTGTTGGGCCTGCTCAACCAACGAACCCTCGGTAAAAAAACGAAACGGCCCACTGCTCTCTATCTTCTCTCTCGTGTCCTCCACCGCCTCCATGTTCTTTTCCAGTGCCCACGTTCGTGTTCCAATCAAATACAACGTCCACAAGAATTCTAGAATTCTAGCCTGCTTATAAACACGCCCTACTCGATGAACCGATAGGAAGAACAATCGCCATCGCGATTTTATGGCAAACAGATAGCAGAAGGCGGCGCTACGAGAGCAACTTCTGGCATGAGAGGAGGCCGCGGCAACCCAGCAGCGACAGAGCGAGCCGTTGCAGCGAAGATCAACAACGTGATCTGCGGGACGCCAGCCCGGAGAGATGCAAAAATCTTGTCTACTGTTGGACTTTGTTCCTATGTGGGCTCGGGTCTGGTCCATGTTCCCCTTGCCTGGCGTGTGCAACGATCGATTTCCATGGGCGCTCTGGCTCGGGGCACTACTCGGCCGTGCTCGCTTATAAACTTTATTTCGCCGCCGGTCGTCCCCGTACGTTTCGATTGGTAGGTTCACGCGCTGCTAGGTGCTGTTTCTTTCTCCCCTGCTGTCCCGGATCGCCAAGGCGGACAGACTGCAATGCCATCAGATCGCCAATGTCAATTCTGTCGCCAGAACCTCGAGACGCGCTGCACCCGTTCATGCAGTGCTCCTGGTCCTCTGTGGTATAGTGCACAGCGGTCACTTGCGTCCAACTGCCACCGCTGATGGACACAGTTCGGTTTGACGTGATCTGGCTCGTTGCTGTCCTTGCTGCTTCGTCCCGGCTGCATCAGCGACGGGCTATGTTAAATTACGCTGATTGTCTACGAGCTTTGGCATGAGCGAGATGCCCAAGGTTTGGAGACGTCCTCTGCCGTGTTGATCCGTTTGATCTTCGACGAGGCATCGCTCTTGGAGATGACCAGAGTCCGGCACCTTTCCTTGTGAGTAGGCTTGGGCGTGGCATGAGCTTGCCTCATAATCTTTTTTGTCTCTTCTTTCCCTCGGTTCCCTCTGTAACACTTTGTACAGTTCTCCTTCTATAATAAAACAGGCAATCTCATCTTATAAAATTAAAATAAATGTGAGTTCGGTCATAGAGACAGTAGAGCAGCAATATATTGGGTGAAGTTATGTAAGTCGATCTGGCTACAAGATGTTTCGTGAACGATAACTAAAATATTACGTGAAAAGTTGTTAGCCATAAATTGTGAAGGCTAACTTTTAGAAATAACATTATGTTTATAATTCCCCGCAAAAGAAACATTATATTTATAATTCTCAATAAATATATCACTGTTCAAGAGGAGATTTCTTCCTCTGCCCCTTCTTCTCCTCCACATTTCTGTCCGTTCACCGCTTTTTTACACCAGTTCTCCAAGATCATTCCAGTTCTAACATAATCTCCCTCCTTCCCGAACCTGCACGAGCGACGGTCACCACAAGAACCTCCCTCTCGATCCATCTTTCCATTGCGGCCCTCTTCTAAATCCACAACAAAAGGAGCTTGCTCCATCGCTACCCCCCCCCCCCCCCCCCCCCGTGCTCGCCGACCACATGTTTAAAAAAACCACACTTCGGTATCTGAAGTCTTGAGATAGCTTAGCCTCAAAGGCTTGCCGCCCAGGTGTAGACAGTGGTCTTTCCTGACAGCTTTTACCTAAGTGTCACCACCTATGACGCTAGGCGTGCCAGTTATTGTAACTCGAATCACGGCCCAAGGCAGCTGATACTTCCCAAACGTATCTACTTTTCCAAAAACGTTTCCTATTGTTTTGGACTCTAAGTTGCATTATTTGAATGGAACTAACCCGGACTGACGCTGTTTTCAGCAGAATTGCCATGGTGTTGTTTTTGTGCAGAAATAAAAGTTCTTGGATTGAGCTAATAATTTACGAAGAATATTTCCAGAATATATAAAAAATACCGGCGAAAAGAACTACTGGAGGGGGGCCACCCAGGAGCAACAAGCTCAGGAGGCGCGCCTATCCCCACGGGCGCGCCCCCGAGGCTTGTGGGCCCCTTAGGCCTCCAGTCGCCCTAATTCCAACTCCATAAATACCTATTTGTGGAGAAAAAATCAAATAGAAAGATTCATCCTGTTTTACGATACGGAGCCACCGCCACCTACTGTTCTTCATCGGGAGGGCTGATCTGGAATCTGTTTGGGGATTCGGAGAGGGGGATTCATCGCCGTCGTCATCATCAACAATCCTCCATCAACGATTCCATGATGCTCACCACCAGGAGTGAGTAATTCCTTCATAGGCTTGCTGAACGGTGATGGGTTGGATGAGATTTGTCATGTAATCCAGTCAATTTGTTAGGGCTTGATCCCGAGTATCCACTATGTTTTAAGATCGATGTTGCTATGACTTTGCTATGCTTAATGCTTGTCACTAGGGCCCGAGTACCATGATTTCAGATCTGAACCCTTTATGTTTTGATGAATATATTTGAGTTCTTGATCCTATCTTGCAAGTTGTATGCACCTATTACGTGTTATGATCCGCATACCCCCAAGGCGACAATAATTGGGATTCTTAGTGGTGATTACCGTAGTTTGAGGAGTTCATGTATTCACTATGTGTTAATGCTTTGTTCCGGTTCTCTATTAAAAGGAGGCCTTAATATCCCTTAGATTTCGTTATGGACCCCGCTGCCACGGGAGGGTAGGACAAAACATGGCATGCAAGTTCTTATTTTAAGCACGTATGACTATATATGGAACACATGCCTACATTACATTGATGAATTGGAGCTACTGGGTACCGCTCTAGGTGCTTTTCTCATATTGGTTCTTGCTAAGTTACTTTAGGAGCTGCTGCTGTTACAATCACTACAAAACTGCTAATGTTATTGTTACCATTACTATTGGTACTGTTGCTACTGTTATCAAACTATCATACTACTATGCTACTAAACACTTTGATGCAGATATTTAGTTCTACAGGTGTGGTTGAATTGACAACTCAACTGTTAATACTTGCAAACAATGTTTGGCTCCCCTTGTGTCAAATCAATAACTTTGGGTGAAATACTACCCTCGAAGGCTGCCATGATCCCCTATACTTGTGGGTTATTAGCAGTTCTTTCATTGGCATGTCTCATCAATGCAGAGTTCGTGCCACATTTTTAGGGGATATCATCAACAAATTGTTTCACCCCATGCACGCACAATGGTACGGAGGATAGGAACGTGGCAATTTATCCAGTGCAGTAAGGGGACTCTTGGCCTTTCACTGGTCTATAAATGCAAAGGGTGGTAATTCCATTTACCTCCACGCTTCCACCTCCCACGCCATTGCTCAAAGCTTCCAGAGCTCCAGCGCCCTAGATCCGTTCCAAACCTCTAATCCTTCTCCCGCGCCTACACCCCCTCTCTAGCAATGGCCGATGTCGATCTGAAGGGCAAGTGGGTGGCCTCTAACATCATGGAGCAAACCATCCAGGAGCTCAGGAGCGCGGGGTATTTCCCCGCTGAAGACGCCTGCCGGACTCCAGGGCCCAGCCCGCGGATCCCCACTCCCTTGCCAGGGGAGAGGGTGGTCTTTCTCTCCCACCTTATCCAACGCCTGGGGTTCCCCTTGCACCCTTCTGTGAGGGGAATTATTTTCTTCTACGGGCTAGATTTTCATCATCTAACCCTAAATTCTATCCTGCACCTCGTGGTGTTCATCACCGTCTGCGAGGCATTTCTTCGCGTCAAGCCGCACTTTGGCTTATGGCTGAAGACATTCAACATCAAGCCAAAGAGCAGCGATGCCCAATTGGCCGAGTGCGGCGGGCCATGATCAGCAAGCTCCAAAGGGTGACGTGGCCAGAAGGCACCTTTGTGGAGACCATTGAAGTGTGGCAGCGAGGGTGGTTTTACATCACCGAGCTGCCCGCTATCACGCCCCCGAGGAGGTTCGTCTCTTGGAAGGGGAAGGGCTGCATTTGGGGTAATCTAGCAGAGGTCAAGTCGCTCCAGAAGAGGATCCATGCCATGAAGGACAAGAATGTCAAACTCGTGGATGTGATCCAAGTCATGCTCTAGCGCCGCATCCTCCCCCTCCAACTCTGGACTAGTCCGATGTGGCTGTACAAGCCCGAGGACGCAGTGACAACACATAACTTCTTCCGTACCATCTTGATGGGATGTGGACAACACTCTTCAAGCCGTCCAAGAATGAATTCCCAGCCGAGGGGGAAGATTGCGGACTCAACACCGAGAATCCCCCGTTTGAGGTAACAACAGTTTTACTCATGCCGTTTATTTGAAGTATTTCTCATTTCTTTATTCAGATTTCTCGTCGTTCCTTCTCCAAACATGGCTTGCCAAGGTGGAGAAGATGCACTGCCCGACGCCATTGCCTGAAGAGGCCCAGACTCCTCAGCTTGAGGCTCTTTTGGCGGAGGGTCGTACATGGTCCTGGACAAGGAGAAGGAGCCGAAGAAGAGGGAAGGTTTGTGCATCTGAGGTCCTTTAGATGCCATATCCAAAACACTCACGCCTCCTCCACCCGCAAGGAAGAGGAGGCAAAGGAGGAAGAGAAGGAGAACAAGGGGGAAGCAGTGCCTTCCCAAAGAAGAAAAGGGTGTCGTCCAAAGCTGCCGAGGAGGGTAACCCTCCCCGAGCCCGCAAGAGGCGTCAAAAAGCCTTTGCGGACCAGCCTGGGGAGCCGTCCATCCCCACCAAGGTCATGCTTTCTTATTCTTCAGAGGATGACCTCCTAGCACCGCGCAGGGACAAGCCGCTCCGAGGAGGTAATTATCTTAATATGTAATTGATACGTCCATTTTGCATAATGTTTTCATACTGTTATTTGTTATACTTTGTGATAATATCATCTAAATAAATTGTTATAACACAGGGTGTTAGCATGTATTTTACTTAGACCATGAGAGTGTCATAGTCACTTCCTACCGTACGGTGGACTTTGGGGTTGCTCAAACGTCATCTGTAACTAGGTGATAATAATGACAAATTATGGGTTCATTGGAAAGTTTGACAAGGGACTAGATAGCTTGAGAGTGGGATTTTCTCCTCCGATAATGGAGAGATATTCTTAGGGTCCTCTCGGTGTGATGACATCCATCATCGTCTGGCCAGAGTAGGTAACTACGTCATGGGGATGCTGGAACATTTCAATGAGAAAGAAGAACAAAACCAAGAACGGGATCAATGGAATGGTGAGAATGTGTATGACTCAGAAGGATACCGATGCATCCCGGGTTTTGTAAAGTATCATGAAGCAAAGGGAACATCACATAATAACCAAAGGTTCAATCGAATTTCATTCATGTAATCATAGGGATTGATAAGGACGTCCATGGTTCTGTTATCGGTCATTGAACAAAGGGGTTTCGTTCATGTCTATGATTTACCGAACCTATGGGGTCACAAGCTTAAGGTGATCACGATTTGCTGAGCTTTAGTAGGGCGAGAGTACCAAGGATTTACTTGTGTAACTGTTTCATTAATATTCAGAATAGTTTCAAGAGGAACCGGAAGAGTTTTGGGGTCACCAAAAGGGTTTCAGAGTTTATCGGGCAATGCCGGGTATTCCCATAATTAATATATAGGTGGAAAATGTTTCTGGTGATGTTGAACTATATATAAAAGGCGATCTAGTATTTATTAAAAGGCTTTTATAAATAACACGGGTCTTAAAAGGCCAAGACGTGGAAGGCAACTTGGGGCACAAGGGCCTTTCCCTCCTTGGTGGCAGCTCTCCTCTCCCCCTCTAACCTATATATACTTCAGGTATTGGCCCTATTGTGTACACAAGTTTTGGAGTCTCCTCTAGTTCATCTAGTTCTAGTTCTAGTTGGTCCCAGTTTACTAATAAGAGCTAGACCTAGTTCCTCTAATCCTCATAATTAGAAGCCCAATGTGGTTCTAATCTCCTCCCTCTAATTCTCTGGTGACGATTAGCTCTGGACGGCAAAGCACTGCTGGATTGTGAAGACCGTACACTTGCAACCAAGTAGAAAGGCTGTGCTTTCGGTCTTCCGTTCAAGGGCGGTTCGCAAGATCATCATTAATGGTTCGAGGGACTCCAAGCATGATCTACACTGATACGTCTCCAACGTATGTATAATTTATGAAGTATTCATGCCATGTTTACAATGATTTTATATGGTTTTGATATGATTTGCATGGAACTAACCCGGAGTAACGCTCTTTTCAGCAGAACTACCGTAGTGTTGCTTTTTGTGCAGAAATGAAAGTTCTCCAAATGAGCTGAAACTTTTTGACGATTTTTTTGGAACAAAAGAGACCCTCGAAGCTTCGTGGAAGGACCAGAAGGTGAAGGAGTAGGCACAAGACACCGGGGCGCGCCTGGGCCCTTACTCGTGCCCCGGTGGGTTGTGCTCACCTCGAGGCCCATCTTAGCGTGAAACCAACGCCAAAAATTCATATAAATAGAGAAACCATATGGGGTGAACCTAGATTAGAAGTTCCGCCACCGCAAGGCTCTGTAGCCACCGAAAACCAATCTAGACCCCGTTTCGGCACCCTGCCGGAGGGGGAAATCATCTCCGATGGCCATCTTCATCATCCCGGCGGCCACCACGATGAGGAGGGAGTAGTCCACCCCCGGGGCTGAGGGTTTGTACCAGTAGCTATGTGTTTAATCTCTCTCTCTCTCGTGTTCTTGAGATGTCACGATCTTGATGTATCGCGGGCTTTGTTAATATAGTCGGATCATATGGTGTTTTCCCCTCTCTATCTTGTTGTGATGAATTGAGTTTTTCCCTTTGAGATTTCGTTGTTATCGGATTGAATGCTTTTATGGATTTGAGAGCACTTAATATATGTCTTGCATATGAATACTCATGGTGACAATGGGGTGTCATATTGATTCAGTTGATATGTGTTTTGGCACTCAACTTGCGGATTCCCGAGGTGACATTGGGGTAATCTATGCATAGGGGTTGATGCATGTTCTCGTCTTTGTTTCTCCGATAGAAATCTTGGGGCACTCTTTGAAGTTCTTTGTGTGGATTGAGTATTATGAATCTGAATTTGCTTTGGTGTTATTTTAGTACGAACTCTTGGTTAGATCGATCGGAAATAATAGCTTGGTTTTATTTTAGTACGAACTCTAGGATATATTGATCGGAAAGAATAGCTTTGAGGTGGTTTCATATCCTACAAACATTTCCGTCTTATGTTCTCCGCTAGATAGGAACTTTGGCATGATTCTTCATCGCACTTTGAGGGATGGTTATATGATCCAATTATGTTAGCATTGTTGAGAGATTGCACTAGCGAAAGTACGGACCCTAGGCCCTGTTTTCAAGCATTGCAATACCGTTTGTGCTACGTTTTATCAATTGCTACCTTGCTGTTTTTATTTATTCAAATTATAAAAATATATTTCTACCATCCATATTACACTTTATCACCATCTCTTCGCCCAACTAGTGCACCTATACACAAGAGACTTTTTGTTATTTGGTTGAAGGGTTGCTTGAGAGAGTCCATCTTCATCCTACACCTCCCACGGATTGATAAACCTTAGGTCATCCACTTGAGGGAAAATTGCTACTGTCCTACAAAACACTGCGCTTGGAGGCCCAACACGAGTCTACAAGAATAAAGTTGCATAGTAGACATCATACACCAACTCGTCTACTTCGGCTGCAACTCCGGAGTCAGTAATGATCATTGATCCAAACCCTATATGCATCTTCATATTGTTCCTGGGTGATCGTAGGGTAATTTTTTTGGTTTCTACTATGTTTCCCAACAGGACCACGCTCCATCGCGTTGGGCTGGTATGGACGACCCTTCCCCTTTCTCCCTTTGTCGGGCTAGCTATGTGGCAACTCCCTGGGTGATAAGGGGAGGACCAGAGCCAGTATAAATAGAGGACAACTACAAGCTAGTAAAAGGCTCGACTTATTTGCGATCAACCATAAACATTGTAACATGTTCGTCTAGAAGACATCAATATCATCCACAATAGGAGTAGGTGTTGGGGAACGGACTAATTTCAAAAAAAATCCTACGCACACGCAAGATCATGGTGATGCATAGCAACGAGAGGGGAGAGAGTTGTCCATGTACCCTCGTAGACCCAAAGCGGAAGCATTATAACAATGCGGTTGATGTAGTCGTACGTCTTCACGATCCGACCGATCCAAGTACCGAACACACGGCACCTCCGAGTTCAGCACACGTTCAGCTCGATGACGTCCCATGAACTCTGATCCAGCAGAGCTTCACAAGAGATTTCCGTCAGCACGGCGGCGTGATGACGGTGATGATGTTGCTACCGATGCAGGGCTTCGCCTAAGCACCGCTACGATATGACCGAGGTGGATTATGGTGGAGGCGGGCACCGCACACGGCTTGGAACAATCAACTTGTGTGTTCTAGGGTACCCCCCTCCCCACGTATATAAAGGAGGGAGGGGAGGCCGGCCGGCCTCTCTAGGCGCACCAAAGGGAGGAGGAATCCTCCTCCTAGTAGGAGTAGGATTCCTCCTTTCCTAGTCCTACTAGGAGGGGGAAGGAAGGAGAGGGGGAGGAGAATGAAAGAGGGGGCGCAGCTCCTCCCCTAGTCCAATTCGGACTAGGCCCATGGGGGGCGCGTGGCCAGCCCTCGTGGCTTCTCCTCTTTTTCCCCTAAAGCCCACTAAGGCCCATATGTACTCCCGTATTCCCGTAACTCCCCCGATACTCCGAAAAATACCCGGATCACTCGGAACCTTTCCGATGTCCGAATATAGTCGTCCAATATATCGATCTTTACATCTCAACCATTTCGAGACTCCTCGTCATGTCCCCGATCTCATCCAGGACTCCGAATTACCTTCGGTACATCAAAATACATAAACTCATAATACCGATCGTCACCGAACGTTAAGCGTGCGGACCCTGCGGGTTCAAGAACTATGTAGACATGACCGAGACAAGTTTCCGGTTAATAACCAATAGCAGAACCTGGATGCTCATATTGGCTCCCACATATTCTACGAAGATCTTTATCGGTCAAACCGCATAACAACATACGTTGTTCCCTTTGTCATCGGTATGTTACTTGCCCGAGATTCGATCGTCGGTATCTCAATACCTAGTTCAATCTCGTTACCAGCAAGTCTCTTTACTCGTTCCGTAATGCATCATCCCGCAACTAACTCATTAGTCATATTGCTTGCAAGGCTTATAGTGATGTGCATTACCGAGAGGGCCCAGAGATACCTCTCCGGCAATCGGAGTGACAAATCCTGGTCTCGATCTATGCCAACTCAACAAGTACCATCGGAGACACCTGTAGAGCACCTTTATAATCACCCAGTTACGTTGTGACGTTTGGTAGCACACAAAATGTTCCTCCGGTATTCGGAAGTTGCATAATCTCATAGTCATAGGATCATGTATAAGTCATGAAGAAAGCAATAGCAACATACCAAATGATCAAGTGCTAAGCTAACGGAATGGGTTAAGTCAATCACATCATTCTCTAATGATGTGATCCCGTTAATCAAATGACAACTCATGTCTATGGCTACGAAACTTAACCATCTGTGATTCAACGAGCTAGTCAAGTAGAGGCATACTAGTGACACTCTGTTTGTCTATGTATTCACACATGTACTAAGTTTCCGGTTAATACAATTCTAGCATGAATAATAAACATTTATCATGATATAAGGAAATATAACTAACAACTTTACTATTGCCTCTAAGGCATATTTCCTTCAGTCTCCCACTTGCACTAGAGTCAATAATCTAGTTCACATCGCCATGTGATTTAACACCAATAGTTCACATCGCCATGTGGCCAACACTCAAAAGGTTTACTAGAGTCGGTAATCTAGTTCACATCGCCATGTGATTAACACCCAAAGAGTACTAAGGTGTGATCATGTTTTGCTTGTGAGAGAAGTTTAGTCAACGGGTCTGCCATATTCAGATCCGTATGTATTTTGCAAATTTCTATGTCAACAATGCTCTGCACGGAGCTACTCTAGCTAATTGCTCCCACTTTCAATATGTATCCAGATTGAGACTTAGAGTCATATGGATTAGTGTCAAAACGTGCATCGACGTAACCCTTTACGACGAACCTTTAGTCACCTCCATAATCGAGAAACATATCCTTATTCCACTAAGGATAATTTTGACCGATGTCCAGTGATCTACTCTTAGATCACTATTGTACTCCCTTGCCAAACTCAGTGTAGGGTATACAATAGATCTGGTACACAGCATGGCATACTTTATAGGACCTATCGCTGAGGCATAGGGAATGACTTTCATTCTCTTTCTATCTTCTGCCGTGGTCGGGCTTTGAGTCTAACTCAATTTCACACCTTGCAATACAGGCAAGCAATCCTTCTTTGACTGTTCCATTTTGAACTACTTCAAAAACTTGTCAAGGTATGTACTCATTGAAAAAACTTATCAAGCGTCTTGATCTATCTCTATAGATCTTGATGCCCAATATGTAAGCAGCTTCACTGAGGTCTTTCTTTGAAAAACTCCATTCAAACACTCCTTTTATGCTTTCCAGAAAATTCTACATCATTTTCGATCAACAATATGTCATTCACATATACTTATCAGAAAGGTTGTGGTGCTCCCACTCACTTTCTTGTAAATACAGGCTTCACCACAAGTCTGTACAAAACTATATGCTTTGATCAACTCATCAAAGCCTATATTCCAACTCCGAGATGCTTGCACCAGTCCATAGATGGATCGCTGGAGCTTGCACATTTTGTTAGCACCTTTAGGATCGACAAACCTTCTGGTTGCATCATATACAACTCTTCTTTAAGAAATCCATTAAGGAATGTAGTTTTGACATCCATTTGCCAGATTTCATAAAATGTGGCAATTTGCTAACATGATTCGGTCAGACTTAAGCATCGCTATGTGTGAGAAAATCTCATCGTAGTCAACACCTTGAACTTTGTCAAAAACCTTTTTCGACAAGTCTAGCTTCGTAGATAGTAACACTACTATCAGCATATGTCTTCCTCTTGAAGATTGATATGTCTCCCACATATCTATAATTTATGAAGTATTCATGCTATTATATTATCCATCTTAGAAGTTTTATATGCATTTATATGCTATTTTATATGATTTTTGGGACTAACCTATTAACCTAGAGCCCAGTGCCAGTTTCTGTTTTTCCTTGTTTTTGAGTTTTACAGAAAAGGAATACCAAACAAAGTCCAATTGACGTGCCAATTTTTGTTGATTTTTTATGGACCAAAAGAAGCCCCTGGAGCAAAAGAATTGGGCCAGAAGAGTCCCGGGCTATCCACGAGGGTGGGGGGCGCGCCCACCCCCTGGGCGTGGGCCCCTGCCTCATGGACGACTCGGAAACCCCCCCTGACGTGGAACCAACGCCAAAAATTCCTATAAATATAGAAACCCCCAGAAAATAACCTAGATCGGAAGTTCTGCCGCCGCAAGCCTCTGTAGCCACGAGAAATCAATCTAGGCCCTCTCTGGCACCCTGCCTGAGGGGGCCATCATCACCGGAGGCCATGGAGGAGGATCCCGGAGGGGCCATCATAGCCATGAAGGCCAAGGACCAGAGGGAGCACCTCTCCCCATCTAGGGGGGAGGCCCTGGAGGAGGAAGCACAAGGGGGAGAACCTCTCCTCCTCTCTCTTGGTGGCACCGGAGTGCCATCGAGAGGGGAATCGTCACCATGGTGATTGTCTTCATCAACATCACCACCATCATCACCATCCTCACCTCTTTTACGCGGTCCACTCTCCCGCACCCCGCTGTAATCCCTACTTGAACATGGTGCTTTATGCCACATATTATGATCCAATGATGTGTTTCCATCCTATGATGTTTTGAGTAGATATCTTTTGTCCTTGGGTTGATTGATGATCTAGATTGGTACGAGTTGTATGTTTTATTTTGGTGCTGTCCTATGGTGCCCTCCGTGTCGCGCAAGCGTGAGGTATTCCCGTTGCAGGGTGTTGCAATACGTTCATGATTCGCTTATAGTGGGTTGGTGAGTGACTGAAACACAAACCCGAGTAAGGGGGTTGTTGCGTATGGGAATAAAGAGGACTTGATGCTTTAATGTTATGGTTGGCTTTTACCTTAATGATCTTTAGTAGTTGCGGATGCTTGCTAGAGTTCCAATCATAAGTGCATATGATCCAAGTAGAGAAACTATGTTAGCTTATGCCTCTCCCTCATATGAAATTGCAATGACGACTATCGGTCTTGTTAACAATTGCCTAGGACAATTCCGCACACCGATCCATCATTATTCCACACTCGCTATTTATAATATTTAGTAATATATTCTAACTTTATGATAACAGCACCTACTTTTATATTTTAGCTCTTCGATATCATGCAAAGTTATCCTCTTCATACCCACAACGTAGTTTTATTTCTCGTTTCTAGTTGGAAGCAAACGTTCGGTGTACGTAGAGTCGTATCAGTGGCAGATAGGACTTGAGAGAATATTGATCTTAGCTTTAGCTCCTTGTGGGTTCGACACTCCATACTTATCACTTCCACCTTTGGGAATTGCTACGATGATTCCCTGCACTTGGGGATTATCAAGCTCTTTTCTGGCGCCGTTGCCGGGGAGCAATAGCGTGGGGTTGATATTCTCGTGTGTGCTTGTTTGCTTTCTTCACTAAGTAGATTTTGTTTTTCCTTTTTGTTTCTGTTTAGTTGTGAGTGAAACATACAAAAAAAATTAATAATGAAAATACAAAAAAATTACTAGCCTTCCTTGCCTGAAAAGTTTTTCAAAAAGAGAAGTGATTGGAAAGTTATGCATTGAAGAAGTGAGGGTCGACCTTGAGCACTTGTGTTCATGCTCACGGAAACAATGTTGAATTTTTCACGGAAGTTTCTCTGTAAATAATTATCCCCTTGTGTATATCCATTATATTATAAAAATAATGTGCCAAGCTTTGGTTTTAGGATGATTAGATTGCTTGTTTACTATGTGCAGAACAAAAACAGAAACTTTGGCTGTAGTGCGTGATTTTACATTTTTTACTGGAAGGTCAAATGGGTCTGAAACTTTTTAAACATTACTTATGTACAAATGTTTCAAATTGTCAAATTTATTTCATAATTTTTGGAGATACAGAAGTTTACTAAACTTCCAGATTACTACAGGCTGTCCTGTTTTTGACAGATTCTGTTTTTCGCGTGTTGTTTGCTTATTTTGATGAATCTATGGCTAGTATCGGGGGGTATGAACCATAGAGAAGTTGGAATAAAGTAGGTTTAACACCAATATAAATAAATAGGTAGTTCATTACAGTACCTAAAGATAGTGATTTGCTTTAGTATACTAACAGATCTCACAAAGTTTTTGTGGATGAAGTGTTCGAAGAACGAGGAGTTACCGATGTGAGAAGAATAAAGAGAGGCAAGAGTTCAAGCTTGGGGATGCACAAGGCACCCCAAGCAAATATTCCAAGGATACTCAAGCATATAAGCTTGGGGATGCCCCGGTTGGCATCCCATCTTTCTTCTTCAACAATTATCGGTATACCTCGGTTTTTATTTTGTTCACATGATTTGTGTCCTTTGTGTTTTTTTTATTTAAGAACCATGCTAGTATGAGATGTCCCTTCATAAATTTATAGAATTATTCATGTGCTTCACTTATATCTTTTGAGTATGACCTTATAGAATGCTCTTTGTGCTTCACTTAAATCTTTTGAGTATGGTTTTATAGAATGCTTCGTGTGCTTCACTTTTATATTTTGAGCTTGGATATTGGTTAGTCAATATTAATTGTACAATGCTCCATGAACTTCACTTATATCTATTGGAGTATGAATAATACTATCATCTAAAGCGGGTTTGGAAGAGTGTCAACATTTTTTTTTTGCGGGGGAAGAGTGTCAACATTAGGAATTAGTGATCCCACTATTCCGAATGAGAAGAATTTTCCTTATGTGGAGAGTAGAAAATTTTCTATGCTTGTAGATCATGAAAAGAATGCTTTATGTGATGGTTATATTGTTGAATTCACTCATGATGCTACTGAAAATTATTATGAGGAGGAATATATTCTTGTAGGAGTAGCAATAATACCAAGTTTCCTCTCTATGTGCTTAAAGTTTTGAAGTTACACTTGTTTTGCCTTACTATGCTAGTTGATTCTTGTTCCTATAAATTATGTGCTCACAAAATCCCTAGGCATAGGAAGTCGGTTAGATTTAAATGTTCTAGTCATATTCTTCATGATGCTCTGTTTATATTTCAACTCTTATCTTTTATGTGAGCATCATTGAAATCATCATGCCTAGCTAAAAGGCATTAAAGAAAAGCGCTTGTTGGGAGACAACCCAATATTTATCCTTACTGTTTTTATGTGTTTACATGATTAAGCTACTGTAGTAATCATGTTTCATAGCGTTTTTTCAATAAATTGCCAAGTAAGACCTTTGGGAAGACTTGGGTGAGAGTTAATGTGATCTTGCTGTAAAAAACAGAAACTTTGCGCTCACGGGATTAGCTACCATTTTTTACAGAAGAGTGATTTTGAGTTTATTCATTTTGCAGAAGATTAATAGAAAAATTCCTCACGTCCACCAATTTATGTGATAATTTTTGGAGTAGCAGAAGTATGGTTGCTGTTCAGATCATTACAGATTGTTCTGTTTCTGACAGATTCTGTTTTCATTGCATAGTTTGCTTTTTTCTAGTTTCTATGGCTTATATTTTTCAATATAAATTGTAGAAATGATATGGTACAGTAGGCATTGTGTGAGAAAAATTATGAACCTTGTCTTTGACAGTACCAAAGTGAATGGTTTACTCTTTATCATACTAACCTATCTCACGAAGTTCCGTTAAGTTTTGTGTGATTGAAGTTTTCAAGCTTTGGGTGAGATATCGATATGAGGAGAATAAGGAGTGGAAAGACCCTTAGCTTGGGGATTCCCAAGGCACCCCAAGTTAATATTCAAGGAAGACTCAAGCGCCTAAGCTTGGGGATGCTCCGGAAGGCATCCCCTCTTTCGTCTTCAAAACTATCGGTATACCTTACTTGGAGCTATATTTTTATTCATCGCATGATATGTGTTTTGCTTGGAGCGTATTTTCAATTTTAGTTGCTGTTTGAATAAAATCATTGGACCTGAAATCTTGAATGAAAAAGAATCCTCTCATGGCTAGTTAATTATTTGACTACTCAGTGTTCTTCACTTATATCTTTTTGGAGTAGTTTGTCATTTACTCACGTGCTTCACATATATCCTGTGAGTAAATGGTTGAATGAATTGAATATCATAAATCTGAATTTATATATGTTTCATATGCTTATACCATGGGGAGTAATGACTTCACACAGAATAAGTATAGGTAGTAAACTTATTGAAAGTTAGCAAACGCAGAATTGGTCACTTGAACAATTCATGAAAGAATATTGAAGGAAGAGAGATTTCACATATAAATATACTATCTTGGACATCTTTTGTAATTCTGAGCACTCATTAAAATATGACATGCTAAAAGGTTGATGTTGGACAAGGAAGACAACTTAATGGGTTATGTTTTCCTATATCCGAAATGTTATATTGTCTTGGATCATCCAACATGTTGGGCTTGCCTTTCCCTCTCATGCTAGCCAAATTCTTTGCACCAAGTAGAAATACTACTTGTGCTTCCAAACATCCCTTAAACCAGTTTTGCCATGAGAGTCCACCATACCTACCTAAGGATTGAGTAAGATCCTTCAAGTAAGTTGTCATCGGTGCATGCAATAAAAAATGCTCCTTAAATATGTATGATCTATTAGTGCGAAGAAAATAAGCTTTATACGAACTTGTGATAGGGAAGAAATAAAAGCGACGGACTGCATAATAAAGGTCTTTATCACAAGAGGCAATATAAAGTGACAGTCTTTTGCATTAAGATTTTGTGCATCCAACCATAAAAGCACATGACAACCTCTGCTTCCCTCTGCGAAGGGCCTATCTTTTACTTTTATCTTCTACCCTTATACATGAGTCATGGTGATCATCACCTTTCCTTTTTACACCTTTTCCTTTGGCTAGCACTTTGTGTTGGAGCGATCCGGATATATATATCCACTTGGATGTAGGTTTTCATAAATTATTATTGTTGACATTACCCTTGAGGTAAAAGGTTGGGAGGCGAAACTATAAGCCCCTATCTTTCTCTGTGTCCGATTAAAACTTTGGACCCATAAATATCACATGAGTGTTAGCAATTGTGAAAGATTAAATGATAGTTGAGTATGTGGAGTTTGCTGAATCAAAGCTCTTACATAGACCATTCCCGAAAATAAGATGAATTGCAATTGTTTGATGACTAAGAGCACTGTTTGTTAGTTTTCAAGAAAGTTTATGATCTATACTTTAACATGTGAATAGCTTGTTACTTGATCATGAAAAGTTTTATGAGATGAGCTACTGTTATGACATATAATGATGCTAGAAAAGGTGATTGAAATTATCATTGATCAAACTTGTGCACCTGCTAGCATTCACACTTCATAAATTATTTCTTTTATCATTTACCTACTCGAGGACGAGCAGGAATTAAGCTTGGGGATGCTGATACGTCTCCCACGTATCTATAATTTATGAAGTATTCATGCTATTATATTATCCATCTTAGATGTTTTATATGCATTTATATGCTATTTTATATGATTTTTGGGACTAACCTATTAACCTAGAGACCAGTGCCAGTTTTTGTTTTTTCCTTGTTTTTGAGTTTTACAGAAAAGGAATACCAAACAAAGTCCAATTAACGTGCCAATTTTTGTTGATTTTTTATGGACCAAAAGAAGCCCCTGGAGCAAAAGAGTTGGGCCAGAAGAGTCCCGGATTGTCCACGAGGGTGGAGGGCGCGCCCACCCCCCCTGGGCGTGGGCCCCTGCCTCGTGGATGACTCGGAGACCCCCCTGACGTGAAACCAACGCCAAAAATTCCTATAAGTACATAAACCCCTAGAAAATAACCTAGATCGGAAGTTCTGCCGCCGAAAGCCTCTGTAGCCACGAGAAATCAATTTAGGCCCTCTCTGGCACCCTGCCGGAGGGGGCCATCATCATCGGAGGCCATGGAGGAGGATCCCGAAGGGGCCATCATTGCCATGAAGGCCAAGGACCAGAGGGAGAACCTCTCCCCGTCTAGGGGGAGGCCATGGAGGAGGAAGCACAAGGGGTAGAACCACTCCTCCTCTCTCTTGGTGGCATCGGAGTGCCATCGAGAGGGGAATCATCACCTCGGTGATCGTCTTCATCAACATCACCACCATCATCACCATCCTCACCTCTTTTACGCGGTCCACTCTCCCGCACCCCGCTGTAATCCCTACTTGAACATGGTGCTTTATGCCACACATTATGATCCAATGATGTGTTGCCATCCTATGATGTTTTGAGTAGATATCTTTTGTCCTTGGGTTGATTGATGATCTAGATTGGTACGAGTTGTATGTTTTATTTTGGTGTTGTCCTATGGTGCCCTCCGTGTCGCGCAAGCGTGAGGGATTCCCGTTGTAGGGTGTTGCAATACATTCATGATTCGCTTATAGTGGGTTGGTGAGTGACTAAAAGACAAACCCGAGTAAGGGGGTTGTTGCGTATGGGAATAAAGAGGACTTGATGCTTTAATGCTATGGTTGGCTTTTACCTTAATGATCTTTAGTAGTTGCGGATGCTTGCTAGAGTTCCAATCATAAGTGCATATGATCCAAGTAGAGAAAGTATGTTAGCTTATGCCTCTCCCTCATATGAAATTGCAATGACGACTATCGGTCTTGTTAACAATTGCCTAGGACAATTCCGCACACCGATCCATCATTATTCCACACTCGCTATTTATAATATTTAGTAATATATTCTAACTTTATGATAACAACATCTACTTTTATGTTTTAGCTCTCCGATATCATGCAAAGTTATCCTCTTCATACCCACAACGTAGTTTTATTTCTCGTTTCTAGTTGGAAGCAAACGTTCGGTGTACGTAGAGTCGTATCAGTGGTAGATAGGACTTGAGAGAATATTGATCTTACCTTTAGCTCCTTGTGGGTTCGACACTCTATACTTATCACTTCCACCTTTGGGAATTGCTACGATGATTCCCTGCGCTTGGGGATTACCAAAGATCCATTTTATTCTCAATGGCTCACCGATCATTGGGCAAGTCAATCAAAGTCCATACTTTGTTCTCATACATGGATCCCATCTCAGATTTCATGGCCTCATGCCATTTTGCGGAATTTGGGCTCATCATCGCTTCCTCATAGTTCGTAGGTTCGTCATGGTCAAGTAACATGACCTCCAGAATAGGATTACCGTACCACTATGGTGCGGATCTCACTCTGGTTGACCTACGAGGTTCGGTAGTAACTTGATCTGAAGTTACATGATCATCATCGTTACCTTCCACACTAATTGGTGTAGGAGTCACAGGAACAGATTTCTGTGATGAACTACTTTCCAACAATGGAGCAGGTACAGTTACCTCATCAAGTTCTACTTTCCTCCCACTCACTTCTTTCGAGAGAAACTCCTTCTCTAGAAAGGTCCATTCTTAGTAACAAATGTTTTGCCTTCGGATCTATGATAGAAGGTGTACCGAACTATCTCCTTTGGGTATCCTATGAAGACACATTTCTCCGATTTGGGTTTGAGCTTATCAGGATGAAACTTTTTACATAAGCATCGCAACCCCAAACTTTAAGCAACGACAACTTTGGTTTCTTACCAAACAACAGTTCATATGGTGTCGTCTCAACGGACTTAGATGGTGCCCTATTTAACATGAATGTAGCTGTCTCTAATGCATAACCCCAAAACGATAGTGGTAAATCGGTAAGAGACATCATAGATTGCACCATATCTAATAAAGTACGGTTACGATGTTCGGACACACCATGACGCTGTGGTGTTCCAGATGGCGTGAGTTGCGAAACTATTCCACGTTGTTTCAAATGAATACAAAACTTGTAACTCAAATATTCTCCTCCACGATCAGATCGTAGAAACTTTATTTTCTTTTTACGATGATTTCCCACTTCACTCTGAAATTATATGAACTTTTCAAATGTTTCAGACTTATGTTTCATCAAGTAGATATACCCATATCTGCTCAAATCATCTGTGAAGGTCAGAAAATAACGATACCCGCCGCGTGCCTCAACACTCATCGGATCGCATACATCAGTATGTATTATTTCCAATAAGTCAGTTGCTCGCTCTGTTGTTCCGGAGAACGGAGTCTTAGTCATCTTGCCCATAAGGCATGGTTCGCAAGCATCAAGTGATTCCAAAATCCCATCAGCATGGAGTTTCTTCATGCGCTTTACACCAATATGACCTAAACGGCAGTGCCACAAATAATTTGCACTATCATTATTAACTTTGCATCTTTTGGCTTCAATATTATGAATATGTGTATCACTACGATCGAGATCCAACAAACCATTTTCATTGGGTGTATGACCATAGAAGGTTTTATTCATGTAAACAGAACAACAATTATTCTCTAACTTAAATGAATAACTGTATTGCAATAAACATGATCAAATCATACTCATGCTTAACGCAAACACCAAATAACATTTATTTAGGTTCAACACTAATCCTGAAAGTATAGGGAGTGTGCGATGATGATCTTATCAATCTTGGAACCACTTCCAACACACATCGTCACTTCAGCCTTAACTAGTCTCTGTTCATTCTGCAACTCCCGTTTCGAGTTACCAATCTTAGCAACTGAACTAGTATCAAATACTGAGGGGTTGCTATAAACACTAGTAAAGTACACATCAATAACATGTATATCAAATATACCTTTGTTCACTTTGCCATCCTTCTTATCCGCCAAATATTTGGGGCAGTTCCGCTTCCAGTGGCCAGTCCCTTTGCAGTAGACGCACTCAGTCTCAGGCTTAGGTCCAGACTTGGGTTTCTTCTCCTGAGCAGCAACTTGTTTGCCGTTCTTCTTGAAGTTCCCCTTCTTCTTCCCTTTACCCTTTTTTCTTGAAACTGGTGGTCTTGTTGACCATCAACACTTGATGCTCCTTCTTGATTTCTACCTCCGCAGCCTTTAGCATCACGAAGATCTCGGGAATCGTTTCCGTTATCCCTTGCATATTATAGTTCATCACGAAGTTCTGGTAACTTGGTGATAGTGACTAGAGAACTCTGTCAATCACTATCTTATCTGGAAGATTAACTCCCACTTGATTCAAGTGATTGTAGTACTCAGACATTTTGAGCACATGCTCACTAGGTGAGCAATTCTCCTCCATCTTGTAGACAAAGTACTTGTCAAAAGTCTCATACCTTTCGACATGGGCATGAGTCTGAAATACTAATTTCAACTCTTGAAACATCTCATATGCTCTGTGGTGTTTCAAAAACGTCTTTGAAGCCCCGATTCTAAGCCGTAAAGCATGGTGCACTAAACTATCAAGTAGTCATCATATGAAGCTTGCCAAACATTCATAACGTTTGCATTTACTCCTACAATTAGTCTGTCACCTAGCGGTGCATCAAGGACATAATTCTCCTGTGAAGCAATGAGGATAATCCTCAGATCACGGATCCAATCCGCATCATTGCTACTAACATCTTTCAACTTAGTTTTCTCTAGGAACATATCAAAAATAAAATAGGGGAGCTAAACGCGAGCTATTGATCTACAACATAGATATGCTAATAGTATCAGGACTAAGTTCATGATAAATTAAAATTCAATTAATAATATTACTTAAGAACTCCCACTTAGATAGACATCCCTCTAATCATCTAAGTGATCACGTGATCCATATCAACTAAACCATGTCCGATCATCACGTGGGATGGAGTAGTTTTCAATGGTGAACATCACTATGTTGATCATATCTACTATATGATTCACACTCGACCTTTCGGTCTCCAGTGTTCCGAGGCAATATCTGCATATGCAAGGCTCGTCAAGTTTAACCCGAGTATTTTTGCGTGTGCAAAACTGGCTTGCACCCGTTGTATATGAACGTAGAGCTTATCACACCCGATCATCACGTGGTGTCTCGGCACGACGAACTTTGGCAACAGTGCATACTCAGGGAGAACACTTGTACCTTGAAATTTAGTGAGAGATCATCTTATAATGCTACCGTCGATCTAAGCAAAATAAGATGCATAAATGATAAATATCACATGCAATCAATATAAGTGATATGATATGGCCATCATCATCTTGTGCCTTTGATCTCCATCTCCAAAGCACCGTCATGATCACCATCGTCACCGGCGCAACACCTTGATCTCCATCGTAGCATCGTTGTGGTCACGCCAACTATTGCTTCTACGACTATCGCTACCGCTTAGTGATAAAGTAAAGCAATTACATGGCGATTGCATTTCATACAATAAAGCGACAACCATATGGCTCCTGCCAGTTGCCGATAACTCGGTTACAAAACATGATCATCTCATACAATAAAATTTAGTATCATGTCTTAACCATATCACATCACAACATGCCCTACAAAAATAAGTTAGACGTCCTCTACTTTGTTGTTGCAAGTTTTACGTGGCTGCTACGGGCTGAGCAAGAACCGTTCTTACCTACGCATCAAAACCACAACGATAGTTAGTCAAGTTAGTGTTGTTTTAACCTTCCCAAGGACCGGGCGTAGTCACACTCGGTTCAACTAAAGTTGGAGAAACTGACACCCGCCAGCCACCTGTGTGCAAAGCACGTCGGTAGAACCAGTCTCGCGTAAGCGTACGCGTAATGTCGGTCCGGGCCGCTTCATCCAACAATACCCCCCGAACCAAAGTATGACATGCTGGTAAGCAGTATGACTTGTATCGCCCACAACTCACTTGTGTTCCACTCGTGCATATAACATTTACGCATAAACCTGGCTCGGATGCCACTATTGGGGAACGTAGTAATTTCAAAAAAATCCTACGCACACGCAAGATCATGGTGATGCATAGCAACGAGAGGGGAGAGAGTTGTCCATGTACCCTTGTAGACCGAAAGCGGAAGCATTATAACAACGCGGTTGATGTAGTCGTACGTCTTCACGATCCGACGGATCCAAGTACCAAACACACGGCACCTCCGAGTTCAGCACACGTTTAGCTCGATGACGTCCCACGAACTCCGATCCAGCAGAGCTTCACGGGAGAGTTCCGTCAGCACGACGACGCGATGACGGCGATGATGTTGCTACCGACGCAGGGCTTCGCCTAAGCACCGCTACGATATGACCGAGGTGGATTATGGTGGAGGCGGGCACCGCACACGGCTTGGAACAATCAACTTGTGTGTTCTAGGGTGCCCCCCTCCCCATGTATATAAAGGAGGGAGGGGAGGTCGGCCGGCCTCTCTAGGCGCACCAAAGGGAAGGAAGGAGAGGGGGAGGAGAAGGAAAGAGGGGGCGCAGCTCCTCCCCTAGTCCAATTTGGACTAGGCCCATGGGGGGCGCGTGGCCAGCCCTCGTGGCTTCTCCTCTTTTTCCCCTAAAGCCCACTAAGGCCCATATGTACTCCCGTATTCCCGTAACTCCCCCGGTACTCCGAAAAATACTCGGTTCACTCGGAACCTTTCCGATGTCCGAATATAGTCGTTCAATATATCGATCTTTACGTCTCAACCATTTCGAGACTCCTCGTCATGTCCCCGATCTCATACGAGACTCCGAACTACCTTCGGTACATCAAAACACATAAATTCATAATACCGATCGTCACCGAACGTTAAGCGTGCGGACCCTGCGGGTTCGAGAACTATGTAGACATGACCGAGACACGTTTCTGGTCAATAACCAATAGCGGAACCTGGATGCTCATATTGGCTCCCACATATTCTAGGGAGATCTTTATCGGTCAAACTGCATAACAACATACGTTGTTCCCTTTGTCATCGGTATGTTACTTGCCCGAGATTCGATCGTCGGTATCTCAATACCTAGTTCAATCTCGTTACCGGCAAGTCTCTTTACTCGTTCCGTAATGCATCATCCCGCAACTAACTCATTAGTCATATTGCTTGCAAGGCTTATAGTGATGTGCATTACCGAGAGGGCCCAGAGGTACCTCTCCGGCAATCGGAGTGACAAATCCTAGTCTCGATCTATGCCAACTCAACAAGTACCATCGGAGACACCTGTAGAGCACCTTTATAATCACCCAGTTACGTTGTGACGTTAGCACACAAAGTGTTCCTCCAGTATTCGGGAGTTGCATAATCTCATAGTCATAGGAACATGTATAAGTCATGAAGAAAGCAATAGCAACATACTAAACGATCAAGTGCTAAGCTAATGGAATGGGTCAAGTCAATCACATCATTCTCTAATGATGTGATCCCGTTAATCAAATGACAACTCATGTCTATGGCTAGGAAACTTAACCATCCGGATTCAACGAGCTAGTCAAGTAGAGGCATACTAGTGACACTCTGTTTGTCTATGTATTCACACATGTACTAAGTTTCCGGTTAATACAATTCTAGCATGAATAATAAACATTTATCATGATATAAGGAAATATAAATAACAACTTTATTATTGCCTCTAGGGCATATTTCCTTCAGTAGGGTATTACACCTCGCCTGTGGCCCGAACCTGAGTAACTCTCGTATGCTCTACTTTGTGTTGTTTCCTTGCCGGCCACTCAACGCCCTAGGAAACGTAGTGTGTTCAATCCCTGGCTGAACTCACAACACTATTTTTTGTATTTTTAGTGACAAAAACCCTAGCAACGAAACAGGAAACGTCGCCTGAAATCATTTTCTGTGATGGTCCACTGTCACGAGGTGTTTTCCTCTCGGGGCAGCGCCCTCGGCAACTTCAGCGACATTCTAACTTGTTTTTCAACGACGCTTTTGGGTGTCACTAGGCGTGTCCATTTTCCTGGACGATTTGTACTATCACATAAAATGTTTTGTATCACAAAAAATGTTAGATGGGCTAGAAAAAACGGATAAAAAATTGGCGTGTTGGTGTTCAAAACGTAGTACCTTATAAATTCTGCTACGATAGAGTTTATAACAAAATACATTCTAATTTTCAGGATTTAGGGTTCGAATGCTCTTATCAAAATCCATTGATTATTTCCCCGTGCGTTCTATCATTGTAGTGAACTATGAGAGCATGAACGGGAAAATATGATCACATAGAAATATATTCCATTATGTACGAGTTAATCTAAAATTTCATCAAGCCAAAAGATGGTCAACAAAAAAGTTTGTTTCGTACAAACGAACAACTTTGCATTTTCGATCATCTCAATCCCATGTCATGTGGACGCCGTCCGCTTGCATCCGTACTCAGGCAGTACTCTGTATAAATTGTAGCGGGAAATTTCAAAGAAAAAAGAAGACAATGCCCTTTCAAACATTGTATTACAAATACTAGAAATATTATAAGATTCAGATTTGTGTATGATAAGCCCAAACTCGGAGATTAGAAGGTTCAAACTGATATTACAGATCAAATTCATCTTCTTCAGAATCTTTGTCATGCACTATTTATGCGAAGGGATCAGCCACTGAGAAGTCATATATCGGTTTGATAATGACTTCCAAATAATCTGTCATTGAATTCCAAATGAAATTCAGCATGTGCAGAGCTTTTTCCATTCAGCTGAAGATGCATGTACTGATCAACAAACCATTCATCTTTGTGCACTAAATATAGGACAAACCTCATTACCTTCAACACACTTGCTTTCTAAACAAAGAATCTGGCGAATTTCATCTCTTGTGTGATGCCTCGATACTCATTCAAAGTATTTTTTGTGAGATGGAGATCAAGGCATTCGATGGGATTGTTATATTGCGCCACATTTTCCACTTTCGGGCCTGCTTGTATCTGCGAACGAATACAACATGTTAGTACCGAGATGCAGTGTTGAACACTACGGGCCTCTTTCATTTGCTGGATTTCTAGAATACACAAATAGAGTGACATGCCATCTTCAGTTGTTCATGATTAACATCTCAACATGTATTGAAATGCTTCAAAATTTCTTTAGAAATCATAGTACATTTGTCATTGTAATCATGGGTAAAAGTACCAAAATATTGAACTCTGTTGTGGTTATCAATTAACAGGAGAGGAGCATCACCTCGATGTATAGCTTCTCCGTGCACGGAAAGCATCTGAGGAATCTAACAACTTGGATCGGGGCTAATAGATTGTAGTGCCAAGATCTTCACTGTGCGTAGAGACGGGGCCATGCTTGTGGGAATCATTGTCTGGATGATAGCCGAACATAGATAAACAAAATTAGATACAATGTGATGTATAGTGAGAGGGAGAAGAAGAAGACTATTGTACCTGAATGGATATGGATCCAGTTACAAGTTCGGAGAATTCAGCACACGAATAGCCCAACACTGTCAATTTCGGTGCATCAATGACCACGATTCTTCTTGGACCTTCTTTATCAACCACAAACAATCTCTCAAGGAAAGGCACATTCTCAATGACTATATCATGAAACACTGTAACTGACCTCCCATTGCGGCACCAGCAATGCACATAAAATCGCACGGACATTCGTCGAGGCGATGTGGAGGCCACTGAACCCATCCATCACCCAAAGACGAAGGAACTCGAGCGTTGTACAGCCGAGGAGCAGGCGCTCCATATCCTCCTTCGAGATGCTAATGCCCAGAGCTCGAGGTGCTTCAGTTTAGGGAGATGAAGAGCCGGCTCGGCATTAATCTGAGGGAAAACGCACTGCATGAACCTAGCGCGGAGCAGCGTGGGCCCGAGGCGGAGCGCCAATGGCGGCAACAAGCACAGATGCCCAGCTTGAAAGCTCTGCTCCTCCAGATGATCTAGGGCCGGGCATTGGAACCACTCATCAAACTTGGGTTCGACCTTGCAGTTGGAACGGAACTTGCCGATGGCAAGGCGTTTAACTGGCCCAGGGTGCGTGGCGACGATCTTGGACAAGATGGCAGAGCTTGCCTTCATCGATGAGGTCCAGGGGGTGGAGTGCTAGAAGGGGTGCCACCACCAGGAGAGGACGGTGGTCCGTACGCCAGATTTGATGGGGAGAAGGGATAAGATGGTTACCAACATCTCCTCGGGGAGGCTGCTGATGAAGTCCGGGCTTGCCGAAGGCTCTTGTGGTTCTGGCTCGACCCGGCCCCCCTTGTTGGCCGACTCTTCCACCATCGCAGCAGGCGGTGATCCTTGGCGGCGGCGCTTATAGACAAGAATGGAGTAATAGGAGGAGCATTGGAAACTATTCTACGTACCTTCTTGAGGAGGCCGAAGCTTATGTGACAAGCCAGAGGAGAAGGCAGGTAAATCAGGAGCCATCCATCCTCCATCTGGCGGTTCATAGTGCTTCAAAGAAGACGAGTAGGCAGTGACACAGAGGCCGCACATCGTGAATCCCATGGCCTAGAATCTTACAGCGATGTTGACTAACTATACCTATCCAAAGACTAACTTGTTTTGTTTGCATTCGCTCGAAGGTTTTTTTACCTCACTGATACGACCATGGTGTGGCGTGTCGGTACAATAAGAACTTAATATAAGTTAAACTAAAACTTGACAAAAATTAATTATACATTAAAATTTACCTACTTTGCATTGGTTACACATGCCATATTTGAACACCACGGTTCAAATCACAAAATAAATACTTCCAATTATAGTAAAACTAGAAGGACGGCGCAACCAAATCCAGCTACAGAGCCTTTGAAGTCGCCGATCAACCTAATTGTTGTTGTCTGATAGCACGATGAATGCATCATTGACGGAGGCAGACCCAAAGCCCTCTGCGTCCTTGGTTGTAGGAGGCAAGGTCGCCAACGGCCGCAGCATCCCAAGGGTTGAGTGCACCAGCGGATGCTCCACCGTTGCCTCCTGCAACATCGCATCTTGGAATGCAGTATGTGGTGGCGAATGCCAGAGCCGATAGCCGCAACTTCTCCTGGTCGTCGTCGGAAGGAATGGAAGCGAAGAAAGCAGCGACCTCCCAGTGCATCTCTGGCAGCCGATGCTACTTCGCGTATGCCACCCTCACCTCCTCGTTCGTATGGAGGGATTCAAAGGACTAGTCCATGGCAAGCTACATGTCAGCGAAATCCGGATCCGCGTAGTACAAGGCTAGGAGGTCTTAGATGGCGAGTCGCGCCTCAATTTGCGCCTCCGCCACGAGATGCTTCTACATCGCCATCTTTCCTACCATGTTGATTTCCCACAGTGGCCACGGAGGTGGCATATGCATCGAGGATGGCGATGAAGAACCTCTGGAATCTGAGGTACGAGACAGATCCGGCGAGGCGGCCATCGAGAGGATGACGAGGGTGTCAGCCGGTGGGAGTGGATGGTGGGAGAAGAAATGAGGGTGGCGGCCCGTTTGTTCGAGGGGAGTGGATAAGAACAATTCACTGTTGGATGGAGGGGTTATAGTACCGCCAGCCTTGATTCTTTTCTTTTTACCAATCCGTTAAGATATATGTAAACGTCATTTGTAAAAACTGAAACCGACAACCATCCTCACAATGTACCATACGTAATTAGACAGTTCACATGGATCGCTTAAGAGTACGTAGGATGCCAAGATATGACGTGAGAACCGGCAACACTACTTTGCATTTGAAATAAAACACCCCGGCGACACCATCACACTTAACATGACCATGTTCACCGACGAAGGTACATGCACAATTACAAATATATTATTGTGCATCACGAACCTCAAAGATTCGCCTAGAATTAAATGACTCAAAATGTGCCATAGAGGATGTACTAACAGCATTTAGTAATCCAATGCACAATGTGCCATGCATCATTTGGACTAAAAAGGATGGAGTACGCTTTGATTTGTGTTGTGACAAGATGTTCACACCGCATTCATAGATGAGTGCTATCGCGTAAGAGTACGCAAGATGCCAAGATAAGATGTGAGGACTAACAACACTACTTTGCATTTGAAATAAAACACCCCCATGACACACCATAACACTTGACATGATCATGTTCATTGATGAAGTTACATGCAGAATTACAAATATATAATCGTGCATCATGATTCTCTAAGATTCACTTCCACATCTCAGATTCATGCTTGTACATCGCACATGTCACATGGTACATTATATATATATATATGACCCCATGCATTAGTCCAAATAATTGCCTAGACCAGTAGGTGTGTTTTTAAGCATTTTGTAATGAACAATGACTACAAAATGCATAGAAATGACACAAAAGTGTCGTAGGGGAGGTACATAAACGACATAATCCAATGCGCAATGTGACATGCATCATGTTGACTAAGGACAGAGTATGATTGGATTTATGTTGTCCTAAGATTTTCACAACGCGTTGAAGACAAAGGCTACCGCGTGAGGGTGCGCATGTAGGATGCCAAGATATGACTTGAGAACCGGTGACACTACTTTGCATTTGAAATAAAACACCCCCATAACACCATAACACTTGACATGATCATGTTCATTGATGAAATTACATGCACAATTACAAATATATTGTGCATCACGATCCACTAAGATTCGCCTTCGACATCTCATATTCAAGCGTGTACATCACACACCTCATAAACGTGTTGAAAGACAAGGGCTATCGCGTAAGAGCATGTAGGATGCCAATATCTGACGTGACAAATGGTAACATGACTTTGGATTTGAAATTAAACACCCATGACACCGTCACACTTCACATGATCATGTTCATTACTAAAGTTACGTGCACAATTACAAATATGATGTGCATCACGATCCTCTAGCATGGTAAAACTTATAACACACTTAGGTGCGATCCTTCCCTCCCATTGACTCGCCCTCAAAATAGCGTTCCCTCCAACTATCCTTTTCTTGGAAATAAATTATTCCCTTCAAAATATCTTTCCTTCAACTAGCCTCCCTCAAAAAATTTCCTTCCCTCTAGAACGTTTGAAAGGCTCGCTCGATTAATCCCCACCTCCTCCGTAAATATAGCCTATCCTTCATTATAAGTGTGACCGCATCTCCTTCCAACAAACAAAGCGCCTCCTCGTCTCTCTCTTCTAACCTAGTTCCCCTCCCCCTCCCTCCCCCCTCCCCGTGCCGGCGGCTCTAGCTGCGTCGCAACTAATTGTTCGGTCCAATCACGGTGCACGACATGACCGACGGCATTATGATGGACCCCATCCGCTCTGAAGGTAAAAGTACTCCAATAGCTCACCTTAGATGACGAGGGCATCCCCCTCCCCGATCCTGCATCAAAGTTGCACATCCGTCTAGATCTGCGGATCTAGTTCCTTGTTGAGTCAGAGATCCAATCTAAGATTGTGTTACTTGTACTAGTACTAACTTTTAGGGTTTGTATCCAGGTTAAGACTGTGGGTCATTCTATCTAGGGTTCTAGTATGTATACGATTTTCTAGTATGGGTATAATGTTGTAATGAAATGCAAGGTCATAAGATCTAATCTATCAGCTAATTACTCCTTTTACTTTATTGATGAGCTTCCTATTTGTCCAAACATTTTCCCATGGAAATTGTTTCTCCAAACTTTGATCCTATCTTGTTCCGGTTCAATGATTATGCCCTTTCGTATTGCTTTTCCTCTGTAGTAAATTGTGTTGAGCAACTAAATACATGTTTAATTTTCTTAGTTATTGTCAGCAGCTGATAAAAGCTCACCAACGAGATTGGACATTATTCAAGCAGTCCCCAACAAGGATAATGGGTCACAAACCGAAGAAGTGATGAACTGCAAGGACGATGATAGTGAACCAACGGTTGAGCAGCTGGCCTATGTTGCAAATATGATTAGATGTCTAGAAGAAAGCAGTAAGGAAAACCCTGCAACTTTGGTAACAATATGTTGACATTGTTTGACATTCAAAAAGGTACTGCTAAATGTAGATTATAATCTTATATGTTCAATTACATCTTAAAAGGAATTTTTCCATAACATTAAGGAAGGAGAGATGGCTGCTAAGTGAAGCTCAGTCGTGTCCAAGAGAAGGCGGGATGAACTGGTTAGTCAACATACTTTTTACCCAATAAACACTTATTTCAAAAGGATATTTAATATACTGTCTTTGTTTCCTTTACCAGTGCATATTGCGCAAATGCATTGATGTTTTGGAATTGTGCAATAGCTAAATATTAAACCAGATCAATAACTTTGATATATGATTTCTATAGGTACAGTTGGATTTCACATATGCTGAGCTGAATGCATGTCCGGGAGGCTAGCATGAAGAAGTTGGACCTATGGAGATGCAACATAAACAACCTAAAACATATGGACACACATGTAAGAAGCCACGTCTCCCACCTCCGGTCCAACAATTTGTTCCATTTTGGTAGCAAATTTAAATATAAAACAAATTGTCGGAGTCTACAACCTATGACAGATATGGATACCGTCACTAGCATATGGACACACATGTAAGAAGCCACGTCTCCCACCTCCGGTCTAACATGTAAGCAGCCACGTCAACAATTTATGGGCCCATAAGTCAGCGGTGTTGACCTGTCAAAACTGACGCCCGACTTATTACTGACGGGCACCGTCGATGATAAAACCTCAGCAGGGCCCAGGTGTAAGATGCCATGTCAGCAGATTATGGGCCCGTATGTCAAAACCGTTGACTGGTCAAACATGGTTGTTCGGTGGTTAGTGTCGGATGTATCGTCACCGAAAACTACAATGAGGGACAGTTGTTAGTATACGGTGACAGTTCTAGTGACATTTTTTGCCCGTCGTAAAAGACAGGTTCGGCGACGTTTTTGGGTTCGTCACCTGAGATATGATCTTATGAGACGAAAAAAGTAGTACCATCAAGATCTTGTTTTCCATGATGGCTCTTCGGTGACGGTGGGGCCGACGACGAAAAACGTCATGGGGGTATTTTCATCGACGAAAAAGGGTTATACGTGACACAAGTGAAACGTTGCAAAATAAAGAAAATTTTGTAGTGCAAAGGGTTGTTTGTGCACATCCCAATGTCTGGTTCCTGGACACCGACAGTAATACATTAGCCGGTGTGGATTCACTTTTGTACTACTTTGTCGTTACCACCATGTTTACCATGATTCACCCCATGTCGTTTGTACTCTCGATGTGTGAGTAGTTTCCCTAGTTCTCGGGGATATGGAGGAACCCTAGTATGTTTATGATCCTTTGATAATAATAATTGAGATCCTCTTTATAATTTTATTTTAGTGATCTTTTTGATGTTGGGTGAAGTCGACCATTCAACATTTGCCCATTTTGGATGAAAGAGTTTGTTCTCCCACTCATCGTGCAGGACTAGGAACCCCACATTTGGAGAAATTTTCTCGGGCTCTTAGATTGATATCGCCATTTCTTGAATGGAAAGATCCTACAAAAATGTGGGCCAGAATGGGAAACCCGTGCAGTGAGGTGGATATGAACCAATTCTAGGCGTTCACCACATTTATCATCAGAAATGGGGGCGCCGTTTTAGGATTCGATGTGGATTCAAAGGAAGAAGCCAAAGAATGTCTCCCCTCATCTATGTTGCTTCCAAGAGGAAAATTTGGATGGTGAGGGAAGCGCTACTTGACAACACATGGGTTTACAAATTTTACACTTCCATTGGGCTCACCATGGAGCACATCGTCGAGTCTGTGGACCTTTGGGCTCACCTTGATCACATCCGACTTCGCGATGATGTTGAAAATGATATTACTGGGAAACTCACAACGAAAGGTGAATACTCGGGAAACTTAACATACACAACTCAATTTATGGGTGCTACGCTCACCACTTTGAACAAGACTATTTGGAAGGCGTGGGCCCCTCTAATGGTCAAGTTCTTTGCTTGGCTAGCGCTTCAAAATAGGTTGTGAACGACCAATCACTTGGAGAAAAGGATGGGAAATCTTTGGCCTATGCACCCTTTGCAAGAGAATACGAGTCTGCCCTCATCTATTTTTCAAATGTTGATATATCCACAAAGCTTTGGAGACTAATCAAGGAGTGGCTTGGTCTAGGAAGCTTGAATATGGATCCAAATACTGGTAGACTACCATGTCGAGCCCAAAGACCGTTAACTGGAAGGCGATAGCCTCCCTTACTAGGCTTGTCAACTGACTCCTTCGAACGAGGGAAAAGTCGGGATCTTTAGGAAGAGGTCGACACCAGGACTACATCCTTAACTAATTCATGACAACACTAAACTCCGAGTCACTGTCTGAGCTAGGCATTTGAGTACCAGCATGCCATGAGAGTAATCGCCTTTTATATTTTCTGTTTCTTGATGTGCTCCCTGTCGAGCCTGAGCTCTGTATTCTCCTTCTTAATTAATGAACGAGGCAGTTTGTTGCCTCCTTGAAAACAGAAACCTAAAATATAGAATGGGTACAACTCTCAAGTGTAGTAGCATGGATGACTGGAAATTTCTCAGAAAATAGGTAAACATGACGAACAATGCAACAGCCCCATATCTGCAATGAGGAATGGGACATCGAATTTGCAAAAAACATTCTGAATGCCCTTTACTCCTCGCTATTGGATCATTGTCCGCTCTTACTTGCTTCTGAATATGGACCCAAGAAACCCAAGTCCTTCCGGTTTGAGAACCACTGGACCAAGATGCCGGGATTCCAAAAGACGGACATTGATGCTTGGAATGAAAACTGTAGCCACTTTGAACCTTACCAAAGGATTTTCCACAAGCTAAAAAATACTAGCCGAAGATTACGTTCTTGGAGCAAAACACTTTCCGCTAAAGCTAAGGTGCAGCTCCATATGGCTCTTGAAGTTATTATCCACCTTGATCTGGGGCAGGAAGAAAGAGAGCTCTCCCAACAAGAACATGACCTTCGAAGACGACCAAAAAGAAAGATCATCGCATGGTCTGTACTCAAGAAATCTAGGAGGAGACAAAATTCGAGAATTACCAAGCTGAAGGAGGGCGATGCTAATACCCGCTACTGCCACCTTCACGTTAACCACCGAAGGAGGAAGAACTTTATCCACCGTCTCAAGCATAACAGTGGCTAGACTACGGAGCACAATCTGAAGGAGAAGGTGATCCACCATCACTTTGAAAACATTGCTAAGGGCCCTTCACGCAGCACTGACATCAATTGGGGTATCATTCCCACTCCCAGTTGTGACCTTCAGGATTTGGACGTGCCTATCACGGAGGAGGAGGTGAAGGCTGCGGTTTTTGCTATGACTAATGACAAATCTCCGGGGCCAAACGGCTTCACTGGTGCTTTCTTTAAAGCATGCTGGAACACAATCAAGGGAGACCTTTTGTCATCCATCTACCGATTCTCCAATCTACATTATGCTCATTTCCACTAGCTTAATTCAGCTGATGTGACCCTCATTCCAATGAAAGATGGCGCTGAAGATATTTCTAACTTTCGTCATATCATCCCGATTTATGTCATCACGAAGATTATTGCCAAAGTGATGTCCAACCGGTTAGCCCCTCACATGAATGACATCGTTTCCCAGGCCAAAGTGCTTTCATCAAGTGGAGATGTATCCATGATAATTTCATGTACGTGCGCAATCTGGCGAGGCGCTTTCACCGCAAAAAAAACCTGGCGTTGCTCTTTAAGCTGGATATCAAGAAAGCATTTGATTCGGTCCGCTGGGACTATCTTCTTGACCTCCTTCATCACTTGGGATTTCCTCCACGCTTCAGAGGATGGATATCGACTCTCTTGCCATCAGCCTCTTCGTGTGTCTCGCTCAACGGGATTCCTGGCATTCCAATCAAGCTAGGAAGGGGCTTGAGGCAAGGCGATCCTCTTTCCCCCTCCTCTTCGTGTTGGCCATCAACCCTCTTCATCACATTCTCAAGAAAGCCACCGCCCAAGGAAAGTTGCACCCGCTTGGTGGTGATGCAATGCCAATCAGAGCATCACTTTATGAGGATGACACGGTGTTTTTCTTTGCGCCCATCAAAGATGAGGTCAAGTTCTTTGCGGATACTCTTGCAAGCTTTGGGGAGGTCTCGGAGCTGACCATGAACTGCTCTAAAAGCCTTGTTGCTCCCATCCAATGTGATGCTTTGGATCTTGATGATATCCTCCAGCCAACCGCACCTCCTTCCCAATGAAATATCTTGGACTGTCGTTGTCGACCAAGAGACTAAAAGGAATCCATTTTCAGCCCCTTGAGGATAAGGTTGTTGCCCAACTTACGCCTTGGATGGGTAAGCACGTGGCGTCGCCGGGAAGGGTTGTATTGGTCAAGTCGGTCATCACGGTAATTGCCATATATTACTTGACGATGCTCAACCTACCTGCTGAGGTCATGAAGAAGATTGACTCCATTCGGTGTGCATACCTTTGGGTGGGTTGTGACAAGGTCGAGGGTGGGAAATGCAAGATCAACTGGGAGGAGGTGTGCAAATCCAAAGTACATGGTGGACTGGGCGTTCTCAATTTGGAAAAATTTGCTGCTGCCCTTCGCCTCTGTTGGTTGTAGGCAGCCTTGGGTCAACCTTGGGGACCCTTGTGGGGGTAGAGACAATGATATTATCATCGCGACCACCAAGATTATCGTTGGAAATGGTCTCCGAGCCTCATTTTGGAACTCTGCCTGGCTGGATGGCGTGAGACCTAAAGATGTCGCGCCAAAAATCTTTGACCTTTCTACAA
The DNA here is from genome assembly GCF_018294505.1 of Triticum aestivum. Classification (NCBI taxonomy): domain Eukaryota; kingdom Viridiplantae; phylum Streptophyta; class Magnoliopsida; order Poales; family Poaceae; genus Triticum; species Triticum aestivum. Next base: position 382,451,972 of record NC_057808.1, on the reverse strand, counting down.
GCAAAAACTGCTCCGTGAAGAAGGCCTTGCATAATAATTTCTATGTTTCCAATTTGGATATTGGTGGAAATCTCAATGTGGGCCATATGTCCGAGTTCGTCAACCTTTGGGGGAAACTCTCGCTCGTCAACTTCAACCCTGAGGAGCTTGACTCAATTACATGGAAGCTCAGCAATGAAGGCCAATACTCGGCGGCGGCGGCTTATAGTGCTCAGTTTCTTGGACTTGTGGACACAGACATGCCTCTGTTGGTGTGGAAGAATTGGGCTCCCCCCAAATGCAATTCTTTTGCTTGGTTGGTCATCAACAATAGAGTTTGGACGGCTGACCGGATTCAGCGAAGAGGATGGCCAAATTGCAACCTTTGCCCTCTTTGCAAGCAGATCCTGGAGTCGTGGCGCATCTTCTTTTCCAATGCCGCTACACCATCCGTGTGTAGGTAATGATTAAATCTTGGCTTCATTTGAACAATGTACATCCGCGGACTAGAGTGGATTGCCTTTCGTCAGGGAGTGGTGGCGTGTCAATGCTTCTGGGATGTCTTGGCCCTAAAGGGCGATGGTTTCTCTTATGCTATTGATTTCTTTGGAAATATGGAAAGAGAGAAAACAACGCAGTGCCGGTGGGTCTTCTTGTTGCTAGAATTAAAGAGGAAGCTTCTCTGTGGTGCCTAGCTGGGGCGAAATTTTTTCTCTTTCCTTCTTCTCTTTGATTTTTTCCTTCCATCTTTGATTTTTCTCCCATCCATTCTCCCTAAAATATAATCAATTGTCTCATGTTTTATTTACCAAACTAAAAACATATTTTGTCTGGTAAGTCATTAAATTCTTACCAAATAAGTGTTTATAACAATAAAATGGGAGGTAAATCATGTCGGTTGCATACAAAAACTTGCTACGATTTTAGCGCTTCAATCACTATCTAAAAAGAACCTAAGGTTCCTTTTCCGTGTTCTGCCCACCTTCGTCCATCCACCCCACCTTTTTTTCCCGATTGTCAAGTGACGATTCGATTCAATCATCATAATTACATGACCCGATGGGGCACGGGCGTCACACCTTCCCTTAAAAATCTCAATCAGCATAATTACATGCGCCAATGGGAGTCACACCTTCCCCTTAAAGAATCGCAATCACCATAATTACATGCGTCAATGGGCGTCACACCTTCCCTTAAAATTGTATCAGAAATCACTTACACGAAAATCACGTCGCAAACCATCGCCATTGATCCGCTACCTCCGATGCTGCGGAAACGAAGCCTTACACGCCGGAACGACACGGCCTGGATGCCGCCACCGATGTAGCCGCTGTCGCCGCCACACGCCTCGACCGCACGCCTGGACGGCATGGCGAATCTCTGCCTGTAAGTGCTGTTTCCTTCATTTGATCGGATTCTTGTCTCCCCGTGTATGCATGCCATGACGTAAATGCATCCGCTCAATCTTTGCTTCTAAACTGGGTCATCGTCAACGTGCTGCCGGCTAGCCTTGGTCTGCATGAGGCCGTTGCTCGTTCTCCGCAGCATCCGTGAGGTCCATCTGTTCAGCCACATCTCCAACATCCTCTGCGCCAAGATCAAGAACACAAAGGATGGACAGGCTCTAACCTTCGCTAAGCAGCAGATGTACCAACCGATGGCACTCTTCAAGACAGTACTGCTACGTGGTAGTCATTGCCCAGTGGGCATTGGCATGTGAATTGCTATTTAGTTGCACCAAGTCAGCCAATTCTAATATGTTTTCTCTCTCCAAAAATTGTAATCAATTATACATGCAGATCCTCTTGCATCTTGTCTACTGTCAAAGCATTATCGTCCACTAAGTTCGCCATAAAGAACAATCACCACATCAAACGCTATGGCATGACAGAACTTACCATCTGCACAATCGTCAGAGAGGACGGAATTGGGCCTTGTTTAATTGAAGAGGGAAGTTAATCTTTATGATTCATTTGCATCGAGGATTGTACATCATATCAGTAGGTAAACACAAAATATTGTAAGTCACATCGGTATAGTGGATGTACAATGCGACACGAATTTTAGCAGTTCCTATCAGTTGACGTTGGAGTATGCTATTTTTCTTTTAGAATCCAATTTTGCATAATCAATATGCATCTCATTAGAATGAGAATGTTACTAGGTCATTATTTATCTCCCCCTCTAATACAATTTAGTTCTATTGATGTAGTATTCCACATTTCTATCAATTGAAGCATTTGGCAGTATTTTCCCGGAAACAACGAGCCTCCTCGTCGATTTTTATTATAGAAATCATTTTTGAAAACAACAGGATTTGTCCCCGTATACTATGCTCTTATTGTGCATTATAAGATTTGGCTCCCGTGGCAACGCACGGGCACATACCTATATAATAACAAACGTGCAGTCACGGGCTAATCTAATATCCCGTTGCAACGCACATGCAATTGTCTATAGACTAAAAGATAGTTAAGAGCAACTCTAGCAGACCCCGCATCCCGCCCCGACTCGTAAAATAACCGCCAAAATGCGGGCCATGGCGAAAAAACCCGCCCGATCAGACCCCGCATCCCGCCCCGGCCCGCAAAATTTTTTAGGGGGTGCAGCAAAATCCCGAGCCCAACCCGGAAAAACGCGGGTTTCCCCCTCGCGGCTGCGGTGCCCTGCATATAAGCGGAAGCGGTTGGTGGGGGGACATTTCATCCCGCGCTTTCTCCCACCAACCACCTCTCCTCTCCCCTCTCGCGCCGCCGCCGGCCGCCGCCTAAGATTTCGGCGACCGTAGCCGGCAGGAGCACGCCGGAAGGCCGCCACGCGCACAAGGCCTCCCCCCTCCCCCTGTGTCGGCGGGCCGCCGGATTTGCAGATCTGCGGCACTTCATCGCGGGCCGCCGGATTTGGCTTTTTCCGGCCGCCGGTTGCTGCCCCAAGCGATGGAGTGGTCGGGGTGCCTCTCCCGCAGCCCAGGCAAGGGCGCATCGCCGCATGCAGGTGCGAGTTCGTCCGCCCGTCGTCGCCGCCCGCCGTACTCGTCCGGCCGTCCACTGGGCTCGGCGCTCGCGCAGCGTCTTTGTGGCTTGCCGATGCCGCTCATAGAGTGCGACGACTGCACGCGGAAAGTGCTGCGGCTCACTTCGAGCACACCGAAGCACCCCGGATGGGTGTTCTTCAAATGCGAAAACGACGGGGTACGTGCACTTGTGGTAGCTCGTTTCACAGTTCATTCTTTAGCTAAATTGCGGTGGCTCACTTCGAGCTTGCTCATTCTTTTCTGTAGGACGAAGGATGCTCATTTTGGTTTTGGGAAGGGCAATACATTGATTTGTTGATAGAAAGAAATTTAATAGATGTTAGTGCACTCCTTAGTACAATCGAAGGCAATGATGTGTCTGCATGTGCAACTAAAGGGGAAGCAACATCTACTTTTTTCGAACCAAAGATGAAGAAAGAAGAATGCAAAATCAAGAATCGTACGTCATAAGAAGCTGTTACATTTCTGGCTGATTCTTGTTCTTTCTCACAGCTGGAACTGCCGCCTACGGTAAGACGTGCGACCCATGTTACTGGAGGTTCGGAACAAAAATTGCTAGGAATGCTCACGCCAAAATAATCATGTGCAACTACTTTACCCAGGCAAATTAAGCAATGCATCCAAGCTTGTGGTTCACGTCTCTTTACACATCCTCGTCACTTCAGGTATTTCCGGTACTCCACAATCCAAGTCATGAAACTTTCCAAAAAGATTAAACTAAAACAAGGGAGATAGAAACAATTGGTATCAACCATGTCATAAAATTGAATTTTAGATTCAAAACGAGTATCTTTTTTTTAGAAGAACTCGCCAAGCTTTTTATTCCAAAGCAACGTTCATAGCTACAACTGTTGGGTCATGAGTTCCAACCACACATGTCTACCTAATTGTAGGTTACAAGAGAACTTGGCAAGTTTATGAGCCTCATAGTTATAGTTTCTAAGAAAAAGGACCAACGTAGATGTGAATGGTAGCATATCCAATTTGGGCCAATAATTTGGCCTGTCAATAATATCAACGATGGTCTTATCATTTCCCTTTTTCAACCTACAAATGAGGTTTGGATTTAAAGTTTTGTGATACCGTAGATTCATTTAGTACAAGTGTAGCCTAAAAAAATTAGTGCAGCTGTGATTTTTTTCATAACTAATGTAACCATTTAGACGGCGGATATTATTCCCCGCGTAGCCCCCGAACGCCTCGCCCTCTTCATGGGCTGGCCCATCCCGTGTTCCTTTCCCCACTAGTTTTCGGAGGGTTCTAGAACCTTCGCGATACCCTTTTTACTTTATTTTGATATTTTTATTTTATGTTATTCATTTTATTTTATTTTCTGTTTTTCCTTTTCCTTTTCATCCAAAATTGGTAAAACAAAATCACAAAAAAATTCTAATTGACGAACTTTTTTGGAAATCGTTAAAAATGTTGAAATTCATGAATATTTTATAAACTTGGGAAGATTCTTTGAATTCAAGAACAATTTTGAAAATTCATGAACATTCTGTTCAAACTCGCTAACATTTTTATTGAAAGTTGAGCATATCTTCTAAAATGTATGAATAGATTTGAAATTCATGAATATTTTATGAATTCGTGAGCATGTTTTGGTATTCATGATCATTTTGTTTAAAGTAGTAAACATTTTCTAAAATTGGTGAACATTTTTCAAACTCACAAACAGGTTTTTGAACCTCATGAACATTTTTTATTATTCATGATTTTTTAATGTCCTGACCACTATTTTTCTTATGAACATTTTTTTTAAATTCGCGGGTTATTTTCTAAAATTCGTGATTTTTTTTGAACTTGTGAATATTTGTTGAATTCACGAACATTGTCTCAATTTGTGAACATTTTTTCAAATTCAAGAATGTCTTTTGAACTCGAGAACATTGCTTTGAACCCGTGAATATTTTTTGAATTTGAGTGCATTTTCTAATTCTTGAAGATTATTTGAAATTAAATTTTTGTTTGAAATCCTGAATATTTTTCTAATGAAGCATAAAACAACCATAAAAATGAAAGGAAAAAACAAGGGCGCCCGCCCCGCACCTGGGCTGGCCCAAAGCATTGGCAGGATACTAGGGGACTAGGGGTGAGCGAAGGAGACTATCTAGTGACCCGCACGCAAGCTAGGAGGTCTCGATGGGCTAGGTCGAATAAAAATACTATGCATGAGGTTATGCACCTATGAAGAAGCACGTGCATGAGCTAAAAGTTGTTGTAAGATGGATCGAGCTGGGAGCCACCACAACGATTTCTCCTTAGCGGTCTGATCTACCCATTGTGATGGTTAGATCGTCATTTTTGGGAAGCTGCTCCCGAGGTATACCTGGGCAACCCGTGGTTAATCGGGCCATCGAGCCGAAAAGTAGGCATCCAATCCCGATCCTGTTAATTTTTGTGCGTTGAAGTTTGGATACAGAAACATAAATGGTGTTACATACTTTAGAAACATACATTTGCAGGTTGTATTAAATTTTCTTTAACGAAAAGTCAAAGAATAAGCAGTACAAATTCCCATCAATTTTGATCAGTAAATACACATTGTAGTTGACACGTGCGAGTTCTTCTAATAATTATTCAATCACACATGATGTTTGATCAAATAATCCATCTATATGTTTCTAAGTGATGGAACCACTCCACCAAATATGGATGAGGCGCCAAAACACGCGTCATCATGATCTAGTTAACTGAATAATTGTCGAAGTATAAGCTTTGCTTGTAAATTTGCCCTTCCTTTAGAAAGAAAGAAGGATATTAACTGAAGCACAACCATAACCATAAAAAAATATCCTGAGTAGCGTCTGATGGTATAATCCTGTGTCATATATCCAATGGTACAACCATAAAAAGTGGAATGGTTGGAGAATTGTCATGGTAAGTGGAATATAGCTCTTTTCATTTAGATAACGTAGATTCTAATTTTCAGCAACATTTTTATTCTCCTCTCTATCTCTACTAGAACATATACAGGGTGTGGAGGTTAGGGTCTGTACCTCTGTGTCCCCGTTGCTAGCCGTTGTAACCGCTCGCCAAACATCCCGCTGGTAGCTCGCTGCTTGTTCGCCGCCGTGTTGCTAGTCGACCACCCTGCTGCATGCTAGTCCACACCATGAGAGAGGGAGAGACGAGGGTACCAGGGAGAGGCGACTCGTAAAGGCAGAGAGGCGGGAGTGGTCAGCGCCGAAGCAGATCGAGACAGGAAGAGAGTTGAGTGGGTGGCAGCGGTGGAACTAAAAAATGGTTTGGATGGAGTGAGTCGGGGAGATGCAATATTCTAACTGGGGAAACAAGCGGGTTTTGTTGGGAAACGTAGTATGCAATTTTAAAAAATTTCCTACGCTCACGCAAAATCTATGTAGGAGATGCATAGCAACGAGAGAGGGAGAGTGTGTCTACGTACCCTCGTAGACTGAAAGCGGAAGCGTTTGACAACGCGGTTGATGTAGTCGAACTTCTTCTCGTTTCGACCGATCAAGCACCGAGCGTACAACACCTCTGAGTTTTCGACACTTTCAACTCAATGACGATCCTCGAACTCTTGATCCAGCAAAGTGTTGAGGAAGAGCTCCGTCAGCACGATGGCGTGGTGACGGAGATGGTGAAGTGATCCGCGCAGGGCTTCGCCTAAGCACTACGTGAATATGACCGAAGGCGTAAACTATGGAGGGGGGCGCCCCACACGGCTAACAATTGATGGTGTGTGTTCTAGGCGCCCCCTCCCTACGTATATATAGGTGGGAGGGGTAGGGGCAGCCAAGGGCCGCCCCAAGTACCAAGTAGGAGGAACCCTACTTGGGGCCTTGTCCAATTCGCCCCCCCCCTACCATATCCACCGGAGGGGGAAGGAAAGAGGAGGGAGGAGGGAAGCAAGGGGGAGGCCGAATCCCTCCCCTTCCTTCTCTCTTCCACCTTTTCCTTCCCCTCAGGTACGGCCCATATGGGGGGCGCAGCAGCCCTGCTGGCTGCTGCGTTTCCCCTATTGGCCCATTAGGCCAATATAGTTTGTCGGGGGGTGCCCGGGACCCCTTCCGGTGACCCGATATGTACACGGTACTCCCGGAACACTTCCGGTGTCCGAATACTATCGTCCTATATATGAATCTTTACCTCTCGACCATTTTGAGACTCCTCGTCATGTCCGTGATCTCATCCAGGACTCCGAACAACATTCGGTCACCAAATCACATAACTCATATAATACAAAATTGTCATCGAACGTTAAGCGTGCGGACCCTACGGGTTCGAGAACTATGTAGACATGACCGAGACACCTCTCCGGTCAATAACCAATAGCGAACCTGGATGCTCATATTGGTTCCTACATATTCTACAAAGATCTTTATCGGTCGTACCGTAATGACAACATACGTTATTCCCTTTGTCATCGGTATGTTACTTGCCTGAGATTCGATCCTCGGTATCTTCATACCTAGTTCAATCTCGTTACCTGCAAGTCTCTTTACTCGTTCTGTAATACATCATCCCACAACTAAATCATTAGTCACATTGCTTGCAAGGCTTCTTATGATGTGTATTACGAAGAGGGCCCAAAGATACCTCTCCGATACTCGGAGTGACAAATCCTAATCTCGATCTATGCCAACCCAACAAACACCTTCGGAGATACCTGTAGAGCATCTTTATAATTACCGAGTTAAGTTTTGACGTTTGATACCACACAAGGTATTGCTCCGGTATCCGGGAGTAGCATAATCTCATAGTCAAAGGAATATGTATTTGACATGAAGAAATCAATAGCAATAAAACTGAATGATCAATATGCTAAGCTAACGGATGGGTTTTGTCCATCACATCATTCTCCTAATGATGTGATCCCGTTCATCAAATGATAACACATGTCTATGGTTAGGAAACTTAACCATCTTTGATTAACGAGCTAGTCTAGTAGAGGCTTACTAGGGACACGGTGTTTTGTCTATATATCCACACATGTATCAAGTTTTCGGTTAATACAATTCTAGCATGAATAATAAACATTTATCGTGATATAAGGAAATATAAAATAACAACTTTATTATTGCCTCTAGGGCATATTTCCTTGAGTCTTCCACTTGCACTAGAGTCAATAATCCAGTTCACACCGCCATGTGATTTAACACCAATAGTTCACATCTTTATGTGATTAACACCCATAGTTCACATCGCCATGTGACCAATACCCAAAGAGTTTACTAGAGTAAATAATCTAGTTCACATTGCTATGTGATTAACACCCAAAGAGTACTAAGGTGTGATCATGTTTTGCTTGTGAGAGAGGTTTAGTCAACGGGTGTGCCATATTCAGATCCGTATGTATTTTGCAAATTTCTATGTCTACAATGCTCCGCACGAAGCTACTATAGCTAATTTCTCCCACTTTCAATATGTATCCAGATTGAGACTCAGAGTCATCTGGATCAGTGTCAAAGCTTGCATCGACGTAACCATTTACGACGAACTCTTTGTCACCTCCATAACCAAGAAACATTTCCTTAGTCCTCTTAAGGATAATTTGACCATTGTCCAATGATCTACTCTTGGATCACTATTGTACCCTCTTGCCAAACTCATGGCAAGGTACACAATAGGTCGGGTATACAACATGGCATACTTTATAGTACCTATGGCTGAGGCATAGGGAATGACTTTCATTCTCTTTCTATCTTCTGTCGTGGTCGGGTTTTGAGTCTTACTCAACTTCATACCTTACAATTCAGGCAAGAACTCCTTCTTTGACTGATCCATTTTGAACTCCTTCAAAATCTTATCAAGGTATGTACTCATCGAAAGTCTTATCAAGCGTCTTGATCTATCACTATAGATCTTGACGCCCAATATGTAAGTAGCTTCACCGAGGTCTTTCTTTGAAAAACTCCTTTCAAACACTCCTTTATGCTTTCCAAAAAATTCTACATCATTTTCGATCAACAATATGTCATTCACATATACTTATCAGAAAGGTTGTAGTGATCCCACTCACTTTCTTGTAAATATAGGCCTCACCACAATTCTGCATAAAACTATATGCTTTGATCAACTCATCAAAGCGTATATTCCAACTCCAAGATGCTTGCACCAGTCCATAGACGGATCGCTGGAGCTTGCACACTTTTTTAGCACCTTTAGGATTGACAAAACCTTCTGGTTGCATCATATACAACTCTTCTTTAATAAATCCATTAAGGAATGCAGTTTTGACATCCATTTGCCAGATTTCATAAAATGTGGCAATTGCTAACATGATTCAGATAGACTTTAAGCATCAATATGAGTGAGAAAATCTCATCGTAGTCAACACCTTGAACTTGTCGAAAACCTTTTGCGACAATTCAAGCTTTGTAGATAGTAACACTACCATCAGCGTCTGTCTTCCTCTTGAAGATCCATTTATTCTCAATGGCTTGCCGATCATCAGGCAAGTCAACCAAAATCCACACTTTGTTCTCATACATGGATCCTATCTCAGATTTCATGGCCTCAAGCCATTTATCGGAATCTGGGCTCATCATAGCTTCTTCATAGTTCGTAGGTTCGTCATGGTCTAGTAACATGACTTCCAGAATAGGATTACTGTACCACTGTGGTGCGAAATGTGCTCTGGTTGACCTATGAGGTTCGGTAGTAACTTGATTTGAAGTTTCATGATCATCATCATTAGCTTCCTCTCTAGTTGGTGTAGGCATCACGGGAACGGTTTTCTGTGATGAGCTACTTTCCAATTCGAGAGAAGGTACAATTACCTCAATCAACTTCTACTTACCTCCCACTCACTTCTTTCGAGAGAAACTCCTTCTCTAGAAAGGATCCATTCTTATCAACAAAGATATTGCCTTTGGATCTGTGGAAGAAGGTGTACCCAACAGTTTCTCTTGGGTATCCTATGAAGACGCACTTCTCCGATTGGGGTTCGAGCTTATCAGGCTGATGCTTTTTCACATAAGCATCGCAACCCCAAATTTTAAGAAACGACAGCTTAGGTTTCTTGCCAGACCACAATTCATATGGTGTCGTCTCAACGGATTTAGACGGTGCCCTATTTAACGTGAATGCAGTTGTCTCTAATGCATAACCCCAAAACGATATTGGTAAATCGGTAAGAGACATCATAGATCGCACCATATCTAATAAAGTACGGTTACGACGTTCAGGCACACCATTACGCTGTGGTGTTCCAGGTGGTGTGAGTTGTGAAACTATTCCATATTGTTTAAATGAAGGCCAAACTCGTTAATCAAATATTCACCTCCGCGATCAGATCGTAAAAACTTTATTTTCTTGTCGGTGATTCTCCACTTCACTATGAAATTCTTTGAACTTTTCAAATGTTTCAGACTTGTGTTTCATTAAGTAGATATACACATATCTACTCAAATCATCTATGAAGGTCAGAAAATAACGATACCTGCCGCGTGCCTCAACACTCATTGGACCGCATACATCGGTATGTATTATTTCCAATAAGTCATTAGCTCGCTCCATTGTTCCGGAAAACGGAGTTTCAGTCATCTTGCCTATGAGGCATGTTTCGCAAGTATAAAATGATTCATAACCAAGTGATTCCAAAAGTCCATCCGCGTGGAGTTTCTTCATGCGCTTTACACCAATATGACCTAAACGGCAATGCCACAAATATGTTGCACTATCATTATCAACTTTGCATCTTTTGGCATCAATATTATGAATAAGTGTATCACTACGATCGAGATTCAATAAACCCTTTACATTGGGTGTATGACCATAGAAGATATTATTCATGTAAACAAAACAACAATTATTCTCTGACTTAAATGAATAATCGTATTGCAATAAACATGATCCAATCATATTCATGCTCAACGCAATCACCAAATAACATTTATTTAGGTTCAATACTAATCCCGAAGGTAGAGGGAGTGTGCGATGGTGATCTTATCAACCTTGGAATCACTTCCAACACACATCCTCACCTTGCCCTTAACTAGTCTCTGTTCATCTTGCAACTCCTGTTTCGAGATACTAATATTAGCAACTGAACCGGTATCAAATACCCATGGGCTACTATGAACACTAGTAAAGTACACATCAATAACATGTATATCAAATATACCTTTGTTCACTTTGCCATCCTTCTTATCCGCCAAATATTTGGGGTAATTCCGCTTCCAGTGATCATTCCCTTTGCAGTAGAAGCACTAAGTTTCAGGCTTAGATCTAGCTTTTGGGCTTCTTCACAGGCGTGGCAACTTGCTTGCCATTCTTCTTGAAATTCCCTTTCTTTTCCTTTGACCTTTTTCTTGAAATTAGTGGTCTTGTTAACCATCAACACTTGATGCTCTTTCTTGATTTCTACCTTCGCCGATTTCAGCATCGCGAAGAGCTCGGGAATTTTTCCGTTATCCCTTACACATTATAGTTCATCACGAAGTTCTAGTAGCTTAGTGATAGTGACTAGAGACCTCTGTCAATCACTATCTTATCTGGAAGATTAACTCCCACTTGATTCAAGTGATTGTAGTACTCAGACATTCTGAGCACATGCTCACGAGTTGAGCTATTCTCCTCCATCTTGTAGGCAAAGTACAGAGGTCTCATACCTCTCGGCACGGGCATGAGTCTGAAATACCAATTTCAGATCTTGGAACATCTCATATGCTCTGTGGTGTTCAAAATGTTTTTGAAGTTCCGGTTCTAAGCCGTAAAGCATGGCACACTAAACTATCAAGTAGTCATCATATCGAGCATGTAAAACACTCATAACGTCTGTATCTGCTCCTGCAATAGGTTTGTCATCTAGCGGTGCATCAAGGACATAATTTTTCTGTGCAGCAATGAGGATAATCCTCAGATTATGGACCCAGTCCGCATCATTGCTACTATCATCTTTCAACTTTTCTCTAGGAACATATCAAAAATATATAAGAGCTATATCGCGAGCTATTGATCTACAACATAGATACGCAAATACTATCAGGACTAAGTTCATGATAAATTAAGTTCAATTAATCAAATTACTTAAGAACTCCCACTTAGATAGACATCGCTCAAGTCATCTAAGTGATACGTGATCCAAATCAACTAAACCATGTCCGATCATCACATGAGATGGAGTAGTCATCAATGGTGAACATCTCTATGTTGATCATATCTATTATATTATTCATGTATGACCTTTCGGTCTCCAGTGTTCCGAGGCCATGTCGGTACATGCTAGGCTCGTCAAGTTTAACCCGAGTATTCCGCATGTGCAAAACTGTCTGGCACCCGTTGTATGTGAACATAGAGCCTATCACACCGGATCATCACGTGGTGTCTCAGCACGACGAATTGTCGCAACGGTGCATACTCAGGGAGAACATTTATATCTTGAAATTTTAGTAAGGGATCATCTTATAATGCTACCGCCGTACTAAGTAAAATAATATGCATAAAAGATAAACATCACATGCAATCAAAATATGTGACATGATATGGCCATCATCATCTTGTGCTTTTGATCTCCATCTCCAAAGCACCGTCATGATCTCCATCGTCACTGGCTTGACACCTTGATCTCCGTCGTAGCATCGTGGTTGTCTCGCCAACTATTGCTTCAACAACTATTGCTAACTCATAGTGATAAAGTAATTACATGGCGGTTGCATTTCATACAATAAAGAGACAATCATAAGGCTCCTGCCAGTTGCTAGTGACTTTTACAAAACATGATCATCTCATACAATAATGTATATCACATCATGTCTTGACCATATCACATCACAACATGCCCTGCAAAAACAAGTTAGACGTCCTCTACTTTGTTGTTGCAATTTTTACGTGGCTGCTACGGGCTTCTAGCAAGAACCGTTCTTACCTACGCATCAAAACCACAACGGTGATTTATCAAGTTTGCTGTTTTAACCTTCAACAAGGACCGGCCGCAGTCAAATTCGATTCAACTAAAGTTGGAGAAAGAGACACCCGCCAGCCACCTTTATGCAAAACTAGTTTCATGTCTATCGGTGGAACCGGTCTCATGAACGTGGTCATGTAAGATTTGTCCGGGCCGCTTCATCCAACAATACCGCCAAATCAAAATAAGACATTGTTGGTAAGCAGTATGACGATCACGGCCGACAACTCTTTGTGTTCTACTCATGCATATCATCTACGCATAGACCTGGCTCGGATGCCACTGTTGGGAAACGTAGCATGCAATTTCAAAAAAATTCCTACGCTCATGCAAGATCTATCTAGGAAATGCATAGCAACGAGAGGGGGAGAGTGTGTCTACGTACCCTCGTAGACCGAAAGCGGAAACATTTGACAACGCGGTTGATGTAGTCGAACTTCTTCTCATTCCGACCGATCAAGCACCGAACGTACGGCACCTCCGAGTTCTGCACACATTCAGCTCGATGACGTCCCTCGAACTCTTGATCTAGCAAAGTGTCGAGGAAGAGTTCCGTCAGCATGACAACGTGGTGACGGTGATGGTGAAGTGATCCGCGCAGGGCTTCGCCTAAGCACTACGTGAATATGACCGGAGGCGTAAACTGTGGAGGGGGGCGCCGCACACGGCTAACAATTGTTGGTGTGTGTTCTAGGCGCCCCCTCCCTACGTATATATAGGTAGGAGGGGGAGGGCGACAGCCAAGGGGCACCCCAAGTAGGAGGAACCCTATTGGGGCCTTGTCCAATTCGCCCCCCCTATCATATCCACCGGAGGTGGAAGGAAAGAGGAGGGAGGAGGGAAGGAAGGGGGAGGCCGAATCCCTCCCCTTCCTTCTCTCTTCCCCCTTTTCCTTTCCCTCGGGTGCGGCCCATATGGGGGGCGCAGCAGGCCCTGTTGGCTACTGCGTTTTCCCCTATTGGCCCATTAGGTGTTGGGGAACGTAGTAATTTCAAAAAAAATCCTACACACACGCAGAATCATGGTGATGCATAGCAACAAGAGGAGAGAGTGTTGGAAATATGCCCTAGATGCAATAATAAAATGGTTATTATTATATTTCCTTGTTCATGATAATTGTCTATTGTTCATGCTATAATTGTGTTATCCGGAAATTGTAATACATGTGTGAACACATAGACCATAACATGTCCCTAGTGAGCCTCTAGTTGACTAGCTCGTTGATCAATAGATGGTTACGGTTTCCTGACCATGGACATTGGATGTCATTGATAACGGGATCACATCATTAGGAGAATGATGTGATGGACAAGACCCAATGCTAAGCATAGCACTAGATCGTGTAGTTCGTTTGCTAAAGCTTTTCTAATGTCAAGTATCATTTCCTTAGACCATGAGATCGTACAACTCCCGGATACCGTAGGAATGCTTTGGGTGTACCAAACGTCACAACGTAACTGGGTGGCTATAAAGGTGCACTACAGGTATCTCCGAAAGTGTCTGTTGGGTTGGCTCGGATCGAGACTGGGATTTGTCACTCCGTATGACGGAGAGGTATCTCTGGGCCCACTCGGTATTGCATCATCATAATGAGCTCAATGTGACTAAGTAGTTAGTCACGGGATCATGCATTACGGAACGAGTAAAGTGGCTTGCCGGTAACGAGATTGAACGAGGTATTGGGATACCGACGATCGAATCTCGGGCAAGTAACGTACCGATTGACAAAGGGAATTGTATACGGGATTGCTTGAATCCTCGACATCGTGGTTCATCCGATGAGATCATCGTGGAACATGTGGGAGCCAACATGGGTATCCAGATCCCGCTGTTGGTTATTGGCTAGAGAGGTGTCTCGGTCATGTCTGCATGATTCCCGAACCCGTAGGGTCTACACACTTAAGGTTCGATGACGCTAGGGTTATAAGGAAGGTTTGTATGTGATTACCGAATGTTGTTCGGAGTCCCGGATGAGATCCCGGACGTCACGAGGAGTTCCGGAATGGTCCGGAGGTGAAGATTTATATATGGGAAGTCATCATACGGTCACCGGAAATATTCGGGGGTATACCGGTATTGTACCGGGACCACCGGAGGGGTTCCGGGGGTCCACCGGGAGGGTCCACCTGCCCCGGAGGGCCTTATGGGCTGTAGGTGGAAGGGAACCAGCCCTAAGTGGGCTGGGCGCCAACCCCCCTAGGGCCCATGCGCCTAGGGTTTGGGGGGAACCCTAAAGGGGGGCGCCCCCCTTGCTTGGGGGGCAAGCTCCCTCCCCCTTGGCCGCCGCCCCCCTCTAGATCTCATCTAGAGGGGCCGGCCCCCTTCCCCCTTCTCCCTATAAATAGAGGGGGTGAGGGGAGGGCTGCAGCACCACATCCAAGGCGCAGCCCCTCCCCTCCCCAACACCTCTCCTCCTCCGCGTGTGCTTGGCGAAGCCCTGCCGGAGAATTGTCACTCCACCACCACCACGCCGCCGTGCTGCTGTTGGAGCCTTCTTCCTCAACCTCTCCCTCCTCCTTGCTGGATCAAGGCGTGGGAGACGTCACCGCTCCGTACATGTGTTGAACGCGGAGGTGCCGTCCGTTCGGCGCTTGGATAACCGGTGATTTGGATCACGACGAGTACGACTCCATCAACCCCGTTCTCTTGAACGCTTCCGCTCGCGATCTACAAGGGTATGTAGATGCACTCCTCCCCTCTCGTTGCTAGTAAACTCCATAGATTGATCTTGGTGATGCGTCAAAAATTTTAATTTCTGCTACGATCCCCAACAGTGGCATCATGAGCTAGGTCTATGCGTAGTTTCTATGCACGAGTAGAACACCATTTGTTGTGGGCGTCAATTTTGTCAATTTACTTGCCGTTACTAGTCTTATCTTGATTCGGCGGCATCGTGTGATGAAGCGGCCCGGACCGACCTTACATGTACTCTTACGTGAGACAGGTTCCACCGACTGACATGCACTAGTTGCATAAGGTGGCTAGCGGGTGTCTGTCTCCCCCACTTTAGTCGGATCGGATTCGATGAAAAGGGTCCTTATGAAGGGTAAATAGAAATTGGCATATCACGTTGTGGTTTTGGCGTAGGTAAGAAACGTTCTTGCTAGAAACCTATAGCAGCCACGTAAAAATTGCAACAACAATTAGAGGACGTCTAACTTGTTTTTGCAGCAAGTGTCATGTGATGTGATATGGCCAGAAGGATGTGATGAATGATATATGTGATGTATGAGATTGATCATGTTCTTGTAATAGGAATCACGACTTGCATGTCGATGAGTATGACAACCGGCAGGAGCCATAGGGGTTGTCTTAATTTATTTACGACCTGCGTGTCAACTGAAACGTCATGTAATTACTTTACTTTATTGCTAACCGTTAGCCATAGTAGTAGAAGTAATAGTTGGCGAGACAACTTCATGAAGACACGATGATGGAGATCATGGTGTCATGCTGGTGACGATGATGAACATGGCGCCCCGAAGATGGAGATCAAAAGGAGCAAAATGATATTGGCCATATCATATCACTATTTGATTGCATGTGATGTTTATCATGTTTTATATCTTATTTGCTTAGAACGACGGTAGCATTAATAAGATGATCCCTCGCTAAAATTTCAAGAAAGTGTTCCCCCTAACTGTGCACCGTTGCGAAGGTTCGTTGTTCCGAAGCACCACGTGATGATCGGGTGTGATAGGTTCTAACGTTCGCATACAACGGGTGTAAGCCAGATTTACACACGCAATACACTTAGGTTGACTTGACGAGCCTAGCATGTACAGACATGGCCTCTGAACACAAGAAACCGAAAGGTCGAGCATGAGTCGTATAGCAGATACGATCAACATGAAGATGTTCACCGATGATGACTAGTCCGTCTCACGTGATGATCGGACACGGCCTAGTTGACTCGGATCATGTATCACTTAGATGACTAGAGGGATGTCTGTCTGAG